>NC_088240.1:30907322-31124822 GCF_036934945.1 Oncorhynchus masou masou
TGTGGAGCTATATACAAGGAGTACCAGATCAATGTGGAGCTATATACGGGGAGTACCAGTACCAGATCAATGTGGAGCTATATAAAAGGAGTACCAGTACCAGATCAATGTGGAGCTATATACAAGGAGTACCAGATCAATGTGGAGCTATATACAAGGAGTACCAGATCAATGTGGAGCTATATACAGGGAGTACCAGTACCAGATCAATGTGTAGCTATAAACAAGGAGTACCAGTACCAGATCAATGTGGAGCTATATACAAGGAGTACCAGTACCAGATAAATGTGGAGCTATATACAGGGAGTACCAGATCAATTTGGAGCTATATACGGGGACTACCAGTACCAGATCAATGTGGAGCTATATACGGGGAGTACCAGATCAATTTGGAGCTATAGACGGGGAGTACCAGTACCAGATCAATGTGGAGCTATATACGGGGAGTACCAGTACCAGATCAATGTGGGGCTATATACGGGGAGTACCAGTACCAGATCAATGTGGGGCTATATACAAGGAGTACCAGTACCAGATCAATGTGGGGCTATATACAAGGAGTACCAGATCAATGTGACCTGTCCATGTGGGCATGCGCTCCTTTCTTTCTGCTGTCGTCCACATTCAGCTCCTTGGTCTGACTGACATTGAGGGAGAGGTTGTTGTCCCAGCACCACACTGCTGAGTCTCTGACCTCCTCTCTGTAGGCGGTCTCATCACCATCGCTGATCAGGCCTACCACCTTCTTGTCGTCAGCAAACTTGATGATGGTGTTGGAGTCATGCTTTGCCACGCAGTCGTGAGTGAACAGGGAGTACAGGAGGGAACTCAGCACACCCCTGAGGGGCCCCAGTGTTGAGGGCCAGCTTGGCAGAGGTGTTGTTGCCTACCCTCAATGCCTGGGGCCGGCTCGTCAGGAAGTACAGGATACAGTTGCAGAGGGAGGAGTTCAGTCCCTGGGTCCCCAGGTTTGTGATGAGCTTGGAGGGGACTGGCACGCTGCCGGCCAATTACGTGGCGGGGACTACGGAACTCTCATTTACTCACGCGTTTCCATTATGTTGGCAGTTACCTGTAGCTTAAAATACAAAATACAAAAATTATTCAACCCATGACATTCCTTATCTGACAGTCCAAGCCCAGCGACGCAGCAAGGAGCACTCCCGCTCCACCAGTGCTATGAGTGGTGTTGGCGATGAGAAGTCTGAGGTGTCTGAGGACCCAGGACACCACATGTCGCTGTACAGCAACGGCTTCACTCTCCCCTCTATGGGTAGGTCTACTGTAGTAGGTCCTCCTCTGCTCACTCACAACCAAGTTTAGATATCACACCACCAAACCACTTTGGACCACTTGAAGTTTAAGTGTCCACATGGATTTAAGACACATATACATATATATATATATTCAAACCTCATCAATACTTTGTATAGTCAGTACCATGTGCCCACTCCTCTTTGGTAGAAGTATCCATAACTAACCCTCATCCTAACTTTGACGGCTGACTTGACTAATGTCTTTCCTATCTCCTGCAGGCTACACACACACCAAGACCGTGGAGCTGCAGCAGAGGTCTTCCTCTGTAGCCACCCAGCAGACCACAGTGTCCTCTGTCCCCTCCCACCCCTCCACCACCGGGGTGAGTACTGTACCCATGTACCATGCTCACAGGAAAAAGGTCATTACCATGGCAACCAGTCCTCAGTTTGTTGACTGCTGCTGCCGACTGAGAAACAGATTTAGACATTTTATTGCGTCCACATTGGGAAGGGAGATGCCAGTAAAACAAGGAGGCCTGTGTTGGGAGTTGTTTGGCGGGATGTTGTGCACTACTTTGTTCCAAAAATGGATTTGAAAAAAAGATGTCAGTAAACCATCCTCTGCTTTCTTTATCAGCTACCATGTGACTAAAATCTATTTATTGTCCCTTTCAGAAAACAGTGCGTGCCATGTATGACTACTCCTCTGCCGACAGTGACGAGGTGTCCTTTAAGGACGGTGATGTCATCGTAAACGTGCAGGCCATCGATGAAGGTTGGATGTACGGCACCGTGCAGCGCTCAGGCAAGACTGGCATGCTGCCGGCCAATTATGTTGAGGTTATCTAAAGACAAGGCCCGCCCATCCCCCCCAATCCTTCCTCCAGAGTGTGTGAGACATCCACTGGGCTCCCTGATTGGCCCCTACCTGCGGCTGAATCTGTCACTTCATAAACCTTTTGTGTAGACTAGTGCTTAAAATTAGATTTTAGTAGCTGTGTAACTAATAGTCTACTATAGTATATTGTCTACATGAAATTGTTGACACCCGTTTCATTCTCCCCTGTGGATGACGTAGAAATAAACATACCTATATATAGACTACTGTCGAATGTTAAACCTCTTCCAAGACCTTGTTTCGCAATAACAATATGACAAAATCCCATTGTGTAAATTGCAGGCAAATGTATTTATCAGTTAAATATTCTTAAAGCTTTAAAGTTAACTTTCACACAAGAGATGGGCTACATGCAATTTAAAAGTGAACATATGGAGAGAAGTTGTATTATCACCTAAGTCTACATGGGGTTGATGAAAATAAATTACAAAGATATGCAACCTTAAACCTTACCGAGGCGTCAGCCATTGCCTCAATGACCATGGGTCTGTTCAGGATGTCACATTACAGAAAGTTCAGATAGAAATGTATTGTGTAGAACAAATGTTTGTTCGTCAGAGAATAGGGAACCGTGTCAGCTCTATTCACTGTATTTCCATCTACAACTTTCAGAGCGTTTCACAACCCAGTTTCTGAAGAGTTGTGCGTTCTGAAGTTGTAAAAGAGCAGCTTCTTCCCTCAAGAAGGCTGGCCACTAGTTGCATGTGTGTTTTGTTTCTTCTAATTACCTAGGTCTGGGGGTCAAGGAGGTCATATACCTTAAATCAGTAGCTAATAAAGCACACCACGCTCTGCACTAGTGCTGTCTTGTGTTCCTATTTCTGTATCTTGTTGCCTCCTCACTTTGATTTAGCTACATTACATACATTTCCTGCAGTTCAAAATGCAGAACCGGAGAACACGTTAGCAGTGAAACCGACATCAGTGTGCTAGCTTAGCAGTGAAACCGACATCAGTGTGCTAGCTTAGCAGTGAAACCGACATCAGTGTGCTAGCTTAGCAGTGAAACCGACATTAGTGTGCTAGCTTAGCAGTGAAACCGACATCAGTGTGCTAGCTTAGCAGTGAAACCGACATCAGTTTGCTTGCTTAGCAGTGAAACCGACATCAGTGTGCTTGCTTAGCAGTGAAACCGACATCAGTGTGCTAGCTTAGCAGTGAAACCGACATCAGTGTGCTAGCTTAGCAGTGAAACCGACATCAGTGTGCTAGCTTAGCAGTGAAACCGACATCAGTGTGCTAGCTTAGCAGTGAAACCGACATCAGTGTGCTAGCTTAGCAGTGAAACCGACATCAGTGTGCTAGCTTAGCAGTGAAACCGACATCAGTGTGCTAGCTTAGCAGTGAAACCGACATCAGTGTGCTAGCTTAGCAGTGAAACCGACATCAGTGTGCTAGCTTAGCAGTGAAACCGACATCAGTGTGCTAGCTTTGCAGTGAAACCGACATCAGTGTGCTAGCTTTGCAGTGAAACCGACATCAGTGTGCTAGCTTTGCAGTGAAACCGACATCAGTGTGCTAGCTTTGCAGTAAAGCGTCCTCCGAGTACAACTCAGGATAAACTGTCCATAACATGACAGAATGGCCCCAGGTTCGAGCCTCGTCAACACACTTTATCGCACTCTTTGACAGCGTACCATCCAGTTGCACTATAGATGAGGTTCCAATTCGCTAGCACCACTGGCAACAGGCAGCTGTATCAGATCCGGCCGTGATTGGGAGTCCCATAGGGCGGTGCACAATTGGCCCAGTGTCGACCGTCATTGTAAATATCAATATGCTTAAGTGACATGCCTAGTTAAATAAAAGCTTGCTGTGGCATGAGCTTATGGAACATTCACTTTCCATCCCCCTATACATCCAAAATAACACTTGGTGATACACCGTTATAAGTTCTCATCCTTTAATTAAGAATGCAAAATGTAAAAAGTGCCACCTTCCTAGCCAGTATTTATTGCTAAAAAGTAAATTCATGGCAAAGTCTTGGAACAGCCAATCAGAGACCGTGCTTCCCTTTCACTCGTACCATAGCAACAGTTAATCATCATCATCTCCCAACCTTTCAGGCTAAAAAGAAAAGTAAAGTAGTGAGCATTTATAAAAATACCTCCCTCACCTATCAGAGGACATGGACAAAGGCCAAAGACAACAGGAGTTAAAAACATGTAGCACAGTCCTGATTAATTGTTAAGAGTGTAATAGGAAAAACAGCGATTGGAGTGTTCAGGTTCGAAGTCCATGGGGGCTGAGGGGCCTGGCCACCCATATATAAAAAAAAGCTCTATAAGATCTCTAAAAATTCAAACAACAACGTTCCGCCCTCCACAAATGTCAATAGGCACCCTCAATTGACGTCACATCGGGCATTCCCAAGAAATGCAATCCAAACCCCGTAGACCGTTTGGATCAGGGTCCGCTGTCCTTGTTCTGAGAAAGTAGTCTGCTCTGCAGCTGCACCACTACATTCTTCATCATCCCTCCCAGCTGATCATGGAGCTGAACAAGCTGGTCAGGGGAGCAGCGGCTCAGTTCCTCCCCAGCTAGACGAGCTCCCAGGGACTCCACCTCCAACAGAAGATCCCCCTCAGGCCTCTGGTGGGCAGGCCTCTCCTCTGGACCCTGCTTCATGGACACTGGCTCATCCAACATCTCTGTGGCTACAGCAGGGATCAGAGAGAAGACCATGTATGACATACTGAAGACGAGCGGTATTAGTAATACTACAGATCGCTTAAACTAGATTGAAGGTTTATAGAAAAAAAGATGTTTTGAGGTATTGTGACCTTAAAATGAATTAAAAAGTAATTAAACTGTGGCCTAGGCTGGGTTACAGTACAGCACTGTGACAACTGTTGCTTTTAAAAGGGCGAGACATGTGATTGATTGTTAAAGTAACATATTCAATTCAAATCGCACAACAAAAAAAAACATTATCATTAGGACATTTTTCTAAAGTGGAGTGTATTTGGTAGGAACTCACCGAGGGCCTCTCCAGGAGTCTTGTCCTCCTCTTCCTGGTTCTGAGGAAGGGTTGGCTCCTCCAGCTCTGTCATGTTCTCCATCTCTTCAAAACTCTTCAACTCATCACTACGGCCCTTCCGCTGAAGCAAGGACAAGGCAAACAATCAGATACAGCCCAAACAGATGGCATCAGTTCAGGTGGGTTTTATCTGCAGTCAATCTATGTAGGACAATTATTTACCTGGTAAGATAAGGTGAACAGAAGAGATTTCATTTTCAGTTGCATTTTTAGAAGGTGGTGGAAAGTTACTGTTTTGAAAGTTTTAGGCATTACCTGCTGTTCGTGGTATGTTTTAAGTGCTGTCTTCACATTAGAGATCTTTGGGGAGCGAATGGGAAGGTTCTTGATTTCGCTGGGTGTGAGAGCACTGAGGTCTCCAACCGTTTTGATATTACGGGCACGCACAAGATGACCAAAACCACGAGGCCTATAGGAAGAGAGAGAAAAATAAATACAAATGTCCATGGGGGGGGGGGGAGAAAGATCTCAAACTGTCCACTATGAAGTTTTGGATGTCAGCAACACTTATTATTGAAAGGAGCATCAAGCTCATCACTGCACTTTCACCACCCTGTGAAGTTCATCATAACATATTTCATCTGTAGCCTAACAAACAGCATGCTTTCCTGAGTTGTAGTAGGAGGACCAGACAACATATCTCCTTTACTTCAATATGATGGTTTTACATCAATATTTGCGCATAAAGGCGTTTCCGCCATCATTTCTCGCTTAATTAATTTTACCAACACACAAAGATCCCATGTTGTCTAGCATAATGTTTTGTCAACATTTGGAAGACAATTTTCTGTTTCCATCAGGCCCGTCTTGACATTTCTTATTCAACATTTAGTTTATGCATTAAAAGGTTGCCGGAAATGAAGATTTATTTGCATTGTCCCTGTTAAATAAACCTAAATAATTGAGGGTCTTATTCTGGTGACATGATGATTGATACTTGGCTGCCGTTTGACAACTAAAAAGAATCTCGCTCTCTTGTCCATAATCATCTCATCATGTAGGCCTTTTTTTCTTTCTGGGTACATTAAATCGCAAAAGTAATTTATGTACACTACGTCATCAACACACTGCATTTTATCCACAAATCAATTTGATGGACACATCTGGTGGGAAAATGCACATATTGTTTTTATGCAGATTTTAGAATATTCACATGAAAATCTGTTGTCAATTGGATGGAAACCTAGCTAGTATGTCAGACTTAGCCAGCCAGAAAATGTTTCCATCATATAGGGATTTATGTCCTCACCACATGTTGGAGGTAATTTGAGGCAGTACCGCCTCCACAGGCGTAGAACAGCTGACCAGGGCCGGGTACACACAGTCCTTAGGGATGGGCCTCGGCTCCTGGCTCATCTCTGAGATCTGAAACAACATTCATCAAGTCAGCCACTGATCAAAGGAATTGGACTCATGCACTCACTTGTTCTTCAAAAATATGATGCACAACAATCATGCACTTTGAGATATCATGCATTTCTGTATGTAGTAAAATGAATGTCCTTGTTCTTGATAATAAGGTTTCTATAATCGGATACATTTGGTTAAAAAGGATTGAATTTGGATTTTAAAAAAGGTAAACCGTGTTGCATTTATGATGGTGTCTGAAAATAACTTGGGTACTACCTGTCTAGCTGGGGAAACATACCAGGCATTTCTTGGAGCTCTTGTACCCCGGGCTGCGGAGATTGCGTGGACTAAGGATCATTAGGCCCTTTGTTGGTGTTGTGATATACTGCAATATAGAGCAGAGGTCAGGCTAAGAGTCAAAATGTAAGACATAAAAAGTAAAGGCAAAGTTCGGTTAATCTGTGGCCACTTATAGAGTGGTATCCTCACTTGATATCCGCATGATTAACTAACATTCTACACACGGTCTCCCATTGATGACGATGAATGATTTACACGAAAGTCCAAGTGGCACATACTTGACCCTAAATCAAACCTATAAGGATTTTGTGCAAAGTATATCAAATTACATTTAATAAACATCACTAGTGGATCATATACCTTAGGCTGAGTGATGCTACTGCTGGCAGTTTTGGCTCTCGGGGAGCTGGATCGGATGATAGGGCTGCGACGGTCAATGTCATCTGCCAGCTCCTGGTGTTGGATTGGGTCGGCAAATGATACTCGTCGAGACTGCAAAATATAGATTCATTTAACACTGTTTTCAGAACTTGCTAATGCCATTCTAGATACATCAAGGTTTCTCTTCAACCGAATGTAATTTTCAATTCAAAATGATTTAGTGAAATGCAGATAATTCTAATAAATGCATACAGTGTCTTCGGAAAGTAGACCGACCCCTTTAGTTTTCCCACTGTGTTCGGTTAAAGCCTTACTCTTAAAATGTCTTAAATATATATATTTTTTAAATCCTCAAATGAACACACAATACCCCATAATGACAAAACAAGTTTAGAAATGTTTGCAAATGTATTAAAAATAAATACTTATTTACATATAAGTATTCAGCCCCTTTGCTATGAGACTCGAAAATTGACCTCAGGTGCATCCTGTTTCCATTGATCATCCTTGAAATATTTCTACAACATGATTGGAATCCACCTGCTTATTTATTTTTATTTAACTAGGCAAGTCAGTTAAGAACAAATTCTTATTTTCAATGACGGCCTAGGAACAGTGGGTTAACTGCCTTGTTCAGGGGCAGAACGACAGATTATTTACCTTGTCAGCTCGGGGATCCGATCTTGCAACCTTTCGATTACTAGTCCAACGCTTGAACTCCAAGGCTACCTGCCGCCCCAGATCTGGGAAGGGTACTAAAAATTTCCGCAGCATTGAAGGTCCCCAAGAACACAGTGGCCTCCATCATTCTTAATTTAAATGAAATAAGTTTGAAACCACCGAGACGCTCCTAGAGCTGGTCGCCCGGGCAAACTGAGCAATTGGGGGAGAAGGGCCTTGGTCAAGGAGGTGACCAAGAACCCAATGGTCACTCTGGGAGAATCTTCCAGAAAGACAACCATCTCTGCAGCACTCCACCAATCAGGCCTTTATGGTAGAGCGGCCAGACGGAAGCCATTCCTTAGTAAAAGGCACATGACAGCCCGCTTGGAGTAGGCCAAAAGGCACAACAGCCCGCTTGGAGTAGGCCAACAGGCACGACAGCCCGCTTGGAGTAGGCCAAAAGACACGACAGCCCGCTTGGAGTAGGCCAAAAGACACGACAGCCCGCTTGGAGTTGGCCAAAAGACACGACAGCCCGCTTGGAGTTGGCCAAAAGGCACGACAGCCCGCTTGGAGTAGGCCAACAGGCACGACAGCCCGCTTGGAGTAGGCCAACAGGCACGACAGCCCACTTGGAGTAGGCCAAAAGGCACAACAGCCCACTTGGAGTAGGCCAAAAGGCAAAACAGCCCGCTTGGAGTAGGCCAACAGGCACGACAGCCCGCTTGGAGTAGGCCAAAAGACACGACAGCCCGCTTGGAGTAGGCCAACAGGCACGACAGCCCGCTTGGAGTAGGCCAACAGGCAAGACAGCCCGCTTGGAGTAGGCCAACAGGCACGACAGCCCGCTTGGAGTAGGCCAACAGGCACGACAGCCCGCTTGGAGTAGGCCAAAAGGCAAAACAGCCCGCTTGGAGTAGGCCAAAAGGCACAACAGCCCGCTTGGAGTAGGCCAAAAGGCACAACAGCCCGCTTGGAGTTGGAGTAGGCCAACAGGCACAACAGCCCGCTTGGAGTAGGCCAAAGGCACAACAGCCCGCTTGAGTAGGCCAAAGGCAAAACAGCCCGCTTGGAGTAGGCCAAAGGCACAACAGCCCGCTTGGAGTAGGCCAAAAGGCAAAACAGCCCGCTTGGAGTAGGCCAAAAGGCACAACAGCCCGCTTGGAGTAGGCCAAAGGCACAACAGCCCGCTTGGAGTAGGCCAAAAGGCACAACAGCCCGCTTGGAGTAGGCCAAAAGGCACAACAGCCCGCTTGGAGTAGGCCAAAAGGCAAAACAGCCCGCTTGGAGTAGGCCAAAAGGCAAACAGCCCGCTTGGAGTAGGCCAAAAGGCACAACAGCCCGCTTGGAGTAGGCCAACCACGACAGCCCGCAGGCCAAAAGACACGACAGCCCGCTTGGAGTAGGCCAAAGACACGACAGCCCGCAGGCCGACACGACAGCCCGCTTGGAGTAGGCCAAAAGGCACGGCAGCCCGCTTGGAGTAGGCCAACAGGCACGACAGCCCGCTTGGAGTAGGCCAACAGGCACCTAAAGACTCACAGACCAAGAGAAACAATATTCTCTTGTCTGATGAAACCAAGATTGAATTATTTGGCCTGAATGCCAAGCATCACGTCTGGAGGAAACCTGGCACCATCCCCACCATGTTTTTCAGCAGCAGGGCTAGGGAGACTAGTCAGGATCGAGGGAAAGATGAATGGAGCAAATTACAGAGAGATCCTTGATGAAAACCTGCTCCAGAGCACTCAGACTGAGGCAAAGGTTCATCTTCCAACAGGACAACGACCGTAAGCACACAGCCAAGACAACGCAGGAGTGGCATCGGGACAAGTCCCTGAATATTCTTGAGAGGCCCAGCCAGAGCCCGGACCCAATCTAACCTCTCTGTAGAGACCTGAAAATAGCTGTGCAACAATGCTCCCCATCCAACCTGACAGAGCTCAAGAGGATCTGCAGAGAAAAATAGGAGAAACTCCCCAAATAGAGGTGTGCCAAGCTTGTAGCGTCATACCCAAGAAGACTCGAGGCTGTAATCGCTGCCAAAGGTGCTTCAACAAAGTACAGAGTAGTGTCCGAATACTTACGGAAATGTGATATTTCCATTTTTGTTTAAGTAACACGTTTGCAAAAATGTCTAAAAACCTCTTTTTGCTTTGTGGGGTATTGTGTGTTGATTGATGAGGGGAAAAAACTATTTGATCCATTATAGAATAAGGATGTAACGTAACAAAATGTGGAAAAAGTCAAGGGGTCTGAATACTTTCTGAATGGACTGTAAATGTATCATAAAGAACGCATTGTAACCATAGTATGATTTGTGTAAATCTTCATAGATTAAGTACACCGGATCATGTTACCTTAGTGAAAGGTGAAGAACTCTCCTCTTCTATTGCTCTTTTCTGTCCCTTCTTCAGTATAGAGGTGGAGGGGGAGGCTGAGGGGGTCCACATTCCCCTGATCCTGCCACTGCTGGGGCTCTGGCCCACCTCCAACCCCATCATAGCCTCCAAACCCTTCTGCTTGGGAGGCGAATCTTGGCACAACACGTCTTTAGAAGTACTTGGATGATGTAGAGGCACTGGTGCTTCGCAAGTGTCGAAGGTCAGAGGGGCAACAGAGTCTAGAGGATGTAGAGCTAGGTCATTATTGTCTAGCTGAGTTTCTTCACCGTCCTCTTCTTCACACTCAAGACTTGGAACCGTATCCATTTTTGCCCTCTCATGGAGAGGAGTGATATCTTGAACGTCATTTGCCTGAGGCTCTGTGTCATTTTCTCTGGTCCTAGTAGAGGTGTTGTCAGATTCTGGCTGGCCTTCTTTAATACATGTGTACTGCTCCACCTGTTGCTCCTCTTCTAAGGCATTGAAACCCTCTGGTTGGGTATGCACAATAGACATGAAAACATCCCCTTCTGGTTGGTCCTCCTCTAGAACATTGTTAGTAGACTCTGGATGTCGGTTCTCCTTGTCTTCTCCCATCTGCTCCTCTGTCACCTCCTCACTGGACACAGTCACAGGCTTCGGCACATCTACAAGCTTCTCCCCTGAAGACTCAGCAACCTGAAGACTCAGGCTCAGTTTCTCCTCTGCAGCTTCGCTGGGTGAAGTATCTGTGGGGAGACCATTGGAGATGGGAGGGGTGCATAGTTTGTTTGGTTCAAGTAATACACTTTCATATCCTGAGAATGAATTTCCATCAGCGGAAGGCACTGGAGAGTTGGCCTGCTCAGAGTCAGTGAGGAGCTTATTTTGGAGCTGTGTTGGCCCTTCACACTCAAAGTCACTATGGACACCCTCCTGAGAAGAGACTGTTTTGAGGTTCTTCCGTGGGGATATGCAAAAATGCTGACTCTTAAGTTGTTCTAGATCAGATTTGAATGAAAAGTCGATCAATTGAGAAGGCAGCTTGGTATTCTCACACTCACCCTCTATATCTACCATCTCAGTGTTATCCTCCCTTTGCCCCATATTGTTCTTTGTTATCAGAGGAAGTTTCAGAACATCCATAACAGGTTTAAGGGAGTTTATACTTTTAATGGTTTCATCCACATCCTGAGGAATCTTAACTTCTAAGGCCTCACTCAATGGGTTTTGCAAGTCTGACATTACAGATTCAGACTTTAGAGAAGATTCAGAAAGATCCATTGGGATCTCTAGGTAAGCCCCTGGCTCTCCTGATCCAACAGTAGCAAGTGGGCTTTGAAGAGCTTCGGTGGATTTGGGATTCCTGCCTCTCTTCTTGGGTTTCTGGGCATCCTCCCGGGTCTCTGAAGTGTCTGACTCCTCCACGTTGGAGGACAGTAAGCCCTGAGAAGCTCTCCGTCTCGTAGTCCTTCTGCTTCCTTGGGGGGATTCCTGTGTTCCAGCCTGGTCTGCCAACTGGGAGCTATGAGTCTCTATGGTAGGGGTTGGCATAGGGCTGCTGCTGGCCTTCAACTGTTCCTCTAACTTGCTTCTCTTACTGGATCTGCCTCTGGGCCTCGGCTGGCTGTCTGTTTGTCTGGTGGCGGAAGGCGTGACCTGAGAATCAGTCTGGCTCATCTCGGGTGCTGCTGCTGAATCAGTGGCCACATTTGGACTTGTTTTGTCCTCCAACTCAGCCACTTCAAGGGGCACCTTGCTTTTCCTGCTTGCTCTACCCTGTGACTGGCTATCTTTTGGAGTGGCTGAAGGTGTGGTGATCTTTGAGTCAATTTGACTGACTGTGTTTTCCTTGCCAACTCTTCTCTGTTTGTCTTTACCCTGTTCTTCAGACTGTGTGACCAATTTACTCCTCCCGCTTGATATACCCTGTGATTGTTCATCTCCTGTTTGAGCAGCAGGAGATAGTGTGGCCATCTGAGAATCACGTTGGCTTTGCTCCTCCTCAGTAGGATCCTGCTTTTCACCCTTGTCTGGGAGATCAAACTCCTCCGAATCCCTGACGGCCTTGCTCCTGCTTGTTCTACTCTGGGACTGACTCTCTAGTTGAGATGGTGTGGCTACATGTGAATCTGTTTGACTTGGCTTCTCCTTCTGAGCCCTACCACCTTTTCGTTTCCGATTGCCATCATCCTTTACTTCCACAGCCAGCTTACTCCTCTGACTACGTCTACTCTGTGATTGGCTATCATTATCAGAGGCAGTGACCGTTAGGGAGTCACTTTGACTGAGCTCTTCCTTTGCAACACCTCTCCTCTTCCGTTTGTCTTTTACCAGCTCTTTTGATTCCCTGACCAATTTGTTGCTCCTCCAACCCTGTGATAGGCTGTTGCTATCACCAGCAGGTGAAGGTGTGGCAAGCTGTGAATTTGATTGACTCAACTCCTTGTGACTTCTCTTTCTCAGCTTGTCTTTTCCACCATCCTCAACAGCCAGCTTACTTCTCCTACTGGCTCTACCTTGTGACTGACTATCAGTTGGACTGGCAAGAGAGGGAGTAGTCTTTGGTGAATCAGTTTGACTCACATCCTCTCCAGGTTGAGACTTCTTCCTCTGTTTGTCTAGATCATCTCGTTCCTCTGTGTCCTCTCCTGGTCTCAGCGGCCTACTCCTCCGCCGTCCGGACCGCCTTGGTTCACCTTGGCTCAGAGTGGACTGGGAGCTGGTAGAATCTTCCAAAAGACCTTTAGATTCCTCCTCTTCCTGACTGTTGTTTCCCATTATTTCTTCAACTGCAGGAACTGGAATTTCCTTCAGTACTTCCACCTGAGTCTGGGTGTCTGGGATGACATTGTCCTCTGTGGTTTCACTTGACTGTTTCTCAGCGATTATCTCAACTTCAGATTCCTTTTTGTTTTCTGAAGATTCGTGTTCCTCTCCCTCCTTTAGGAAAGACTCATTCCTGGAGCTTTTGTGTCTTACTTGTTCAGTCTCCTGGGAGTCCTGTCGGTCTGTGTCAGCCTCGATCTCTGCCGATGGTTTCTGAGAGGCAGGCTCCTGCTCCTGGCTGTTCAAGGTCCTGGTGAGGGGGCCTGTAAACTTCACCACGCTGGCAGGACTAGCAGGCTTCCCCTCAGCATACTTCTCCAGAGTGATGAAGGACTGGCGACGACTGTTGTGTTTCTTAGGTGTCCCCGAGATGATATCAGAGCCGCCAGAAACAATTGGGCTGGTGCCCTCTTCTCTAGACTCTATGGCAACATCGTAGTCCTCCAATGGAACATCTTTGTTGGCATCCTCCATGGAAACGTCTGCAGACTCAGGAAGTACTTCCTCAGGAGGCTCCTCTTCCATTGCCGGTTCTGCCATCTCATTGGTTGGACTGATATATTCCTGGGTGTCGTTTGCCAAAACCTCAGAAGCTTCATCCCGTTCCACGTTACCCTGTGGAGAAAAGAATGCAGAGACATTTGATTTGTATTTTCACTTTCTTTTGCGTTTGAGGAAAAGGCTGTTAGCTTTGATGGCTTCTATGTTTTATTTTAAATGAAAACAGTTCATCAGGGCAAAAAAATATAAAATTCATAATTCAGAACTCCGGGGCAAATGTAACAATTAACTTTGTTGTTAGATTCTCTTTACCTCTGCTTTACCCTCATCTTTAGCGGCATCTTCGGCTTGCTCATCTGCTGGTAATTTGTCCCTGAAAAAGATATTCACATTTTAACCATTGTCTCCCAACGTTGATAGATTAGTGGTATACAGTGTAACGGCAGCAGCCAACTACTTACAGTGATTCTTCCTGACTCTGTGTGTACTGGGTGAAGACTGTGGTATCAAGGGAAGCATCCAGGTTGTTGTACATGGCAGGGATGTCAACCCTTTAGAATAAAACCCATACAAAAGCATTATACAGTGAGAAAATGTAAGCATTTCTAAACTTTATTGATTTGTCTAAAGGCAAAAATAAAAAAAGAGACGACGTAAAGAGACTTCCTGGTTAAATAAAGATGGAGTAAATTAACAAAGTTGATTTGCCCGAAACTGACCTTTTGGTTCTCTTGACCTCTTTCTGGTGCTCAGTGAGAACTCTCTCCTTGGTCTCAGGGGGGATGAACACAAAGTCTATCGAGGCCTGCTCCTCCAGTTCCTCTCTACGAGGCAGCTTGTGAGAACCAAAGTCAAGTTTTGTCTGATAGGGAGAGAATAAAAGTCAGCTCTATATGATGCTGATGGCAAATGGTGGCAATAGAGACAACTTACTGTGTTTTGATGGCCTTTGTAAGAATATAAAAGCTGCCGAGCACAAGATTTGGTCATGGGGTTCAGAGAATAAAGAATTCCATTTCAATTGAGTCAATTCCATTTTTCCTCAATGTGGGGAATTGAAATGGAATTCATACAGGGGAAATGACTGGGTAAAAGCAGCACGTACAGAGACGGGCTTGGTAGAGGTCTTGGAGTTCCTGTCCTTTATCTCCTCAGCCCTGGGCAGTAGAGAGTCCCTCTTCACCCCAGAAGTGACCTGTACTCCACTCAGTTTGGTCACCAGCTGAGAGCTCTCACTCTGCATCCACAAAACATAATCCAGCCATTATTACACTATTCATATGAAACCTGCTCCGATTTGACTTATTCAACAGGGAAAACACTCACCGAGTACTGTCCACTGAGTTCATCTGGAACTTCAACAGACTGAAATCCAGGTAGAATGATAGGAGTGTTCTGCTTCACCTGGCTCAACACCGGCCTGAAAAAAACAAACATTTGCAAACATGAAAACCTTTTAGGGTCAGTTTAGGGCCAGTTTTCAGGACAGATTAAATACATTGCAGGACTTTAAAACAGTTTTATTGGAGATTCTCCACTGAATATGCTATTGGTCCAGGAAATCAACCCATAAATATAATATGGCTCATCTTAACGTCCAAACAGATTCTTACTTGAGTTCCTCTGGATAGACGAGGACCAGAGTGTTGGCGAAGGTTGCATTCCAAAACTGTGTAGCTAAGGAGCGGACCTGCTTGCGCCGATGGAGGAACAGGACACAGAGCAAGGGGGACAGCAGGGAGAGCAGCTCATCATCATAGGCCAGGGCTGAATGGATCTGCAGGCACCCCAAGACATCACTCAGGAGCTTCTCCAGCTGCAGGGAAAGAACACACTTATAGTGAGACTAGCACCCAGACACAGATGATCGGTTAAAGAGGTAGAAGCACGCAAAGAAAGAATCAATTACTTAGAAACTGAACAAAAATATAAACGCAACATGTAAAGTGTTGGTCCCATGGTTCATGAGCTGAACTTTAAAAAATCCCAGAAATGCTAAATACACAGCAAGAATATTTATCTCAAATCTGTTAACATCCCTGCTCGTGAGCATTTCTCCTTTGCCAAGATAATCCATCCACCTGACAGGTGTGGCATATCAACAAGTTTGGTCAGTTTTGAGGGAGCTTGCAACAGGCTTGTTGACTGCAGCAAGGTCCACCAGAAATGTAGCCAGAGAATTTAATGTTAATTTCTCTACCAATGCGGTTTTAGAGAACTTGCCAGTACGTCCAACCGGCCTCAAAAACAAAGACCTTGTGCAACCATGCCAGCCCAGAAACTCTACATCCGGCTTCTTCACCTGCGGGATTGTCTGAGACCAGCCACCCGGACAAGTGATGAAAGTGAGGAGTATTTCTGTCTGTAATAAATCCCTTTTGTGGGGAAAATCTAATTCTGATTGGCCTGGCTCCCAAGTGTGTGGGCCTATACGCTCAGAGGCCCACACCCATGGCTGCGCTCCTGCCCAGTCATGTGATATCCATTGATTAGGGCCTAATGAATGCATTTCAATTGACCGGTTTCCGTGTATGAACATTAATTCAGTAAAATCGTTGAAATTGTTGCATTTATATTTCTGTTCAATATATAACATTAATGCAGTAGTTTATATAGACATCCATTTCAGTACAGATAAAGAAACAAAATGGAAAACATTTCAACACACCTTTGCTCCAAGACTTGAGGTACATTTGCGCTGCTCATTTGGAGTCCTCCCAGCCTGTTCATAGAGGGCTACGAGGGGATGTGAGAGAGAGGCCAGGGCCTCCTGGATGGCTGTACCCAGAGACAGATTAGAGAACAAGATAGAGAGGATGGAGACCAGGGCTAGGCCTGTACCATTAGGGGCCGTCTCAGGGGCCTCCAGTGCATTGAAGGTCTCAAGGGATTGAACCAGCAGGGTCTGGAAGGTATACAGGTTCCCCAGCGCCTTGCTTTTCTTACGCACCCAGGTTAGATGGGTGTGGGGAGCTGGAAGGGACGAGGGGAGGGTAAGTTAAAACACACCTTGCATTTGTGATAAAAACACGTTTTTAAAAATCGGGTTAAAACAGTGCTAAAAGCATCTTACATTTCATCTTCTGCTGGAACTGTGGTGTGTAGGGAGAGAAGTCTGCACTCTCAGCGATGGCCAGGAGGATGTTAGCAACCGCATGCAACGTTGCTGGAACCTGAGGATAAACAAATGGGCATGGAACGCTCAATGAATCTGAACAAACTACTGGACCACAGTATTCATCAAAAGGCTTCCCCAACTCCGGTAAATTAGATAACCATTGGGTGTTGGGTAGTGCAGCGGTCCCCTCTTGCTTACCTTCAGAGCCTTTCTGTCCAATATGGCAGCCATCTTGACACACAGCTCCTCACAGCAGACGTTCTCCTCGGCCGTGGCCACCAGGGCAGAGCAGCGGGCAAACACCTTATACAGCCTGCACCATGTACCCAGCATGGACTTCTGAGTCATCTACAGAGGCAGAAAGCATGTTTCAGATTGAGCACGTTGCAGTGGGACAACGCAGAATCACATATCTTCAAACTACCCTGCATTCCAGCCCTCATTATGAGATTAGTGAATCTGCGCCTCCTCGACTTTCTCAAACTGATCCACTCAGATCACACTGACAGTATGCTACTTCACTTGAAATGAGCTAAGCCCTCAATAGAGTCAACTGTGGTTTATTTGAGAATCCTATAGCATGATCTTTTAAAAGATAAGCAGACCTGCCAACCAATTTTTACCACTTCAGCACAGCGCCGCCCCCCCAACTGCGCACGTGCGACACCCACACTGCTCAAATCATAGGCAAATGCACAGATTTTTTGCCCAACAATGGTGTTGGCAGACTGCTTCAGTATGAATAGTAGTCTATAGACTTATGGGTACTTGGTTGTTCTATGGCAGCCAACTAGAAATATGTTTACAATGTACACATCAGGGCTCTCCCTAGGATTTCCTGACAACATGGTGCTGATGTAAGATTAAGGTTGGTTGGTTGGGTGGGTGGGTTGGTGGGGGTCAGTCAACTTCCCCCCTCAGGAAGTTGGAGCATTTTGCATTTTTTTTTTTTAAACGGCCATTTCCTGAAAGTTTTACATATCAAACAAATGTACCCAACTTAGATGTTTTGTTTGATGCTAAATTAAATTCAGGTCTCAATGACACTTTCAGTTTTCTAGGTTAAATGTAGAGGTAATGATTATTCTAACAGGTGTCTATCTGGATAGTCTGGTGAAAATGTTCACTGGCTTCTTCTGAATGTTGTCGTAGTCTAGCTTACTGTTGGCTATCTGGAATATGAAACACCTGAACTAGGCCTGTATGAGCTTGTTTCAGTTCTCCATCCCCGACCTCATCCATCTAGTTAGGTCTGACAACTAGGATACCATTCTTTCAACATGCCTTGTCATTGGTGAACTGACTATCACATCCGCAGCCTACTGTTGACATAGGCCTACAGCTATATTAAGAGGACTGATCAAGAACTGATTCATTAACATAGGCCCACATTATCGTTTCTGCTTGTCCATGCGCTTGCTCATACTACTGTTGCAAATATCAAAGCGTGTGCGGGCTAGAATGTGTTCTCGCTTAGTTGACTAAACACTGCAGCTAACTATCTTTGTCGTAATGACGCCTTAGCGAAGGAACCAACTAAGAAATAAGTGGTTATGTGCGTGGCCAACACCGACAACTTCAGACGGTTGAGTCAAAAACCACAATGTGCCAACTAGAAGCCTATTGTTGTGTATTTAAGGGTTGTTTTCCACACAAGCGTACATTGACCTCACATGGTACGCAAAATGCGTGCAGGCTGGCAGGTCTGGATACAGTATGCCATCTCAGAGACTCACCTGTGGCAGAACCTTGCCAGGTAGCAGGTGTATGATGGGGAACATCAGGGCAGTGAGCACAGCACTGAAGTTGTGCTCCAGAGCATCCCCTTGGTTCACCTCATTGGTCTGTGACGAGGGAGGAGAATCTTATTAAACCAATCTCCATCTCTATCTCCATCTATGCAACACGTAGGTGAAATATAAATCAGTTTGTTTAAGGTGACCCCTTGGCGAAATTGTTCTTGCATCTAAACAACAAGCATCGCATGCAGTTATAGAGCATTTATATGACATGTACAGATGTCAGTTATACAGTTTGCTCCTTTCTAACCTGTGTGATGGTGTCAGTCAGCGGGTTGACCACCAGGCTCCACATCCTCCAAAGCTGTTCTTTGTTCTCCAGAGTCCCCGCGCTGCGCCCAACCGCCGCCAGGACCGCCTCCCCAAACGCCAGGGGGGACGTGGGGCCGGACAGACCACAGCTCACCAGTGTCTCCAAACACAGGAAGAACCTGTGTGTGTGTGTGTGTGTGTGTGTGTGTGGGGGGGGGAGACGACGACAGGCAGAGAGATACAACTCAAATAAGACCAGAAAAAGACATGGCTGCTACATTTACTTATGGTAAGACAGGGGGAAACCCACCTCTCATCCTCTACGAAGCCTGCCACCAGACTGTGGTTGTAGAACAGGAGAATCAAGAACAGAGCTGGGGTTCCCTGGGGCAGAGACAGACGAGACAATGTAACCACACCACACACAGAATTCAGAACACATCTGGCTCCCATATGAAAGACACTGCAGGATGTTCATTTACACTGATCTAGAGAAGACATCTTTGTAGAGCAGGTCACAGGGTAGTCATCAGTACAGTGTCATAGGAGTCTATAGCTATGTCTCAGGGAACCTTCTATTGTTCAGATTTAAGATTGTGTGCTACAAAGAAAGGAGTCCGAGCTAGCAGGAAGCCGCTGGATAGACCTACTGCATTTCAGTTTATTACGTATGGAAACTGTTGCTTACATGGTGCCTTTCCCAATGATCCTAGATCTGTGTCAAGAACATAATCAGATACACCCTGCATACAGCTGAACAGAAAGAGAAGAGGCTGAAACTCACATTCAGTACATCCATTTTGCCCACTTGGTAAGAGGCAGATCCCAGTACTCTCTGAGGGATACCCTTCACTGTCAATTCCAGCAAACTCTGTTGAGAGAGTCAGTAAGAAAACCATCTACTGAAAGCATACAGCAGACCTTTTTACAAGCTAAGTGTGGCGCTTCAGGGCATTGAGCGATATCCAGAACATCTACATACAAGGTGATCTACTGACACTTGTATGAAAAACTCCTGGACCAAAACACAGACTTCTTAACAGAAGTTAGTAAGACTTCAGCTTTTAGTTTCCACTAACATGGGCTACCAGAAGACCAGTCCTGGTTGGAGGTGTAGTAGAATAAGAGTAGGTAGTACAGTGGTGGAGGCAGGTCTTACCAGAGCCCTGTTTGCAGGGAGGGCCTCTGAGGAGATGATGCTCTGTAGAGCCTGTAGCAGCAAGGTCAGCACCTCAGAGCCTTGCCTTTCCTTCTTATTGCCTGCTGCCACAGTAACACAGGTGCAAGGGACAGGATGAGAGAAACAAAGACAACATACTAGGGGTGGTACTCCATTGGTCTTTCCTCTCTCCTCACCACCTTCTCAAAACACATTGGAGAAGGTCCAAGGAGAGGGACCTTGAATTTACTTTTTGAGAAAGAGGCAAGGAGAAAGGACAAAAGTTATCAAGGAAAGACTTGAGATTCATTTACGTAATTTCTTTGGAAGGTCATCACTGGGTTCTTGCCCCTCAGATTTCATTCCTCGTCACAGCGGTTTCAGACCCGAAAGTCTGACGTCCGCTCAGACTTAAACTGATGACAGTGGGGTAGGGCCTGGGTTGGGGGAGGCTGGGGTCTCTGCTCTCCCCCCTGACAAAGAGGACTCAGGCCCAGCTCTGGTACTCTGTGTGGGGCCGCAGGGCTGACCCCATGGCTGAAAGGGTCAGTCCAACAGAGCAGCGGCCACAGAACAGAACATTTCCCAATAGTAGCCAACTAAATGAAGACGGAGTGAGGTTAAACTATGGCATTACTCTTCCAGCATGATGGTCTATCATTCCAACGGAGCAATGTTTCCCAAACCACTCCAGTCATTCCACTTACTTGATGTATTCCAGTAATAGCACACTTATAAATGACCCTACTGGTCAACTGATCACCATGCCCTTCATTAGTTGACTCAGCTGTGCCAGTACTGCAATACATAAAGTAAGTGGAACGGTTGGGGGTAACGAGGAGACGTTTGGGTAACATGGCTATAGAGGAGCTAGCCAAGGCTGAAACTAGCTCATCAGTGAGTGAGATTACAGAGCTTCCTGGATAGACTGCAGGCCTAAATCATGATAGAGGGGTTCCTCTAACTCCAATCTGATGTGGTTGGACCCTGGCACTCACCAGCATCAATCGTTGTGCTTACGAAACTGACGAGGTTCTTCCATATAAGGGAAAGCATGGCATCTGCAGGGGATAGAGAGAAAAGGCGAGTCACCCCACATGAAGTGGCACAGTCATTTAACCCCCCCACACATGCACTTCTACACATACAATCATTCCTTCCAACTCCTCCACCCCCAAGAAATGACTCTGAGGCTGTTTCCAATTACTAGTCGATGTCAGGGAGCCCTTCCACGACGGCAAGTCAAGCCAGAGCTATCCTATCCCCTTAATGGAGAGAGTACTTCTCTCTGGGTGCGTTTATACAGGCTGCCCAATTCTGATATTTATTCCACTAATTGGTCTTTTGACCAATGATATCAAATATTACTCAGAGCCGGTCTGATTGATCAAAAGACCAATTAGTGATACAAATATGAGGCTGTGTAAACGCAGCCTCTCACACACACACACGTTACAGGCCTGGCTTGCCGCATGCTGCAGCTTGTACTAGGGAATGTTTGGAGCCTGCGGCATCTGTTCTTGGAAGAAGGCTAGCTGAATAGCATGCAAAGTGGAAGGAAGTTAGGAAAATATAAGCCTAACAGGGCCATAGATTATTTATATCCCCTCCCTGGCTACGTGACTGGCAGAGGAAGAAACAGCTATACACTGAGGCTGACTCTGAAACAGTCTTGAGACTACATACAATGGCTCTACCGTAGGGCTGGAATTGCCAAGGAGCTCACCATACAATATTATCGCTATAATTAGGTACCGATACGATATGTACTGAGACTCTCAGGATCCTAAATGTACTGAGACTCTCAGGATCCTAAATGTATTGAGATTCTCAGGATCCTAAATGTATTGAGATTCTCAGGATCCTAAATGTATTGAGATTCTCAGGATCCTACATGTACTGAGACTCTCAGGATCCTAAATGTATTGAGATTCTCAGGATCCTAAATGTATTGAGATTCTCAGGATCCTAAATGTATTGAGATTCTCAGGATCCTAAATGTATTGTGATTCTCAGGATCCTAAATGTATTGTGATTCTCAGGATCCTAAATGTATTGAGATTCTCAGGATCCTAAATGTATTGTAATTCTCAGGATCCTAAATGTATTGTAATTCTCAGGATCCTAAATGTATTGTAATTCTCAGGATCCTAAATGTATTGTAGATTCTCAGGATCCTAAATGTATTGAGATTCGAAACAGCGATTTTATTGCAATTTGCGGTTCCAAACATATTGCTCATCATACACAGAGTAAACAAAACATTAAGAACACCTGCTCTTTCCATGACAGACTGACCAGGTTAATCCAGGTGAAAGTTACAATCTGTTATTTTTGTCCTTTATTAAATCCACTTCAAAATTAGTCTTGATGAGTCATTGCAAAAAGTGCTGAAAACATGGCTCACAATTATTTTTATTTTTTTACACCAATACCACCTAACAAAAAGAAAATCACAAGTATCGCTAAAATGTGGCACAAATTAACTATTACTTTTTTAAACCACATCCCTACTCTAAAGGAGCCAAAATGGCGTTCATTGTCAATTACAGTGAGTTACTTGAGGGCAGTTAGGTACCTGGGGCGTCTTTGCCGATGCAGATGAAGCTGTCGTGCACAGCAGTGATCAGCAGAGGGGCGTGCTTGGTGAAGGAGAAGGGGCTGGACAGGAAGGGGTGAGAAATAGGTTCTGAGAAAACAAAGAGGGTCAGTCAAGTTAGAAACAGGCAAACAGGTTCCAACAATTCTTTTTTATCTGACAGTTTCCTTTACAGGGATTGCACATGGATAATGTGTGTGTCATCCCACGGTAACACAAACATTTATTAAACTAGTTCTACACCTCCACAGGTTCAAAGGGCAAATCATATTCAAACAGCGCCACAGAGCAGCAAATCAAATTGTGGTAGCAACCATTGTATTTCTATGGTAGCAACCATTGCATTTCTATGGTAGCAACCATTGCATTTCTATGGTAGCAACCATTGCATTTCTATGGTAGCAACCATTGCATTTCTATGGTAGCAACCATTGTATTTCTATGGTAGCAACCATTGTATTTCTATGGTAGCAACCATTGTATTTCTATGGTAGCAACCATTGTATTTCTATGGTAGCAACCCGCCCCCTCCCTCACCCAGGCTGAGCGTCAGCTTGTTCTTGGCTGCGGCGGTTGTGACTTCTGACCCCAGGAAGTAGTGCAACAACATCTCTAGTCCCAGCAGCTGGATGGAGGGGTAGGCTTGGGCCACCACCACACTGGTGTTTAGGTTCAGACGGGGCACCATAGTGCCAGAGAACGCTGGGGAACCTGGTGGGGCGGGGGAAGAGTGATTCATCAATGATGTATGAATCTCAGAGTAAAACATTGTTACATTTTTTTTTTTTTACATCCAATGTTTCCACAGTTCCTGGTGGCACATTTCAGGTATATCCGACACGAGAATATTAAGTAATGCTGTTCTATACGCTACTAGGTAAATGCAAGTACATAACGGCAAGTCACGCATGCAAATTGAAAGCAAAACAGCTAACGAGCAGCAGACGATATTTCCCAGTACTTATCAATAGAAGGTAGGTGAGGGCAGTCAGATGGAGACTATACCAGATTTAGGAGTAGTGGTCCCCACAGCACTGCACTGGCTGGAGCTCCTGGAAGGAGTGGCTGGCAGGGCCGAGTCCGGGCCCAGGGTGCACTGGAGGAGAGGAACACCAACCTGACAACACAGACTACTAGTCAACAACAGTAACACATTAAGTGTGTTTAAAAACAAAGGGCAATGATAACGTCAGATAAGACAATACATGAGTAGATTCAGGTTCTCAATTGAATCTCAATTCCCCAGTAACAAATCCTGCTCAGAGTCCTAACACATTATCAGGTAGTGTTATTCTAGTATAAAGATGAAATGCTTGTTATACCTGTTCAAAATGTGCAGTATAAACATGTACATGAAACAGTAGGAGAAACACGAGCAGTACCTGTTCAAAATGTGCGGGCAGGTTGGCTCCCAGTTTGACCACCAGGTACCACCAGACCTCCAGCTTGGTGAGCAGCAGGGCCTCAGTCCTCACCTGGATGGAGCTGAGGGGCTGCAGCAGCAACTTTAGACGCTTGGCACTGCACAGGATCTCTACAGTACAGAGGAGACAGTCTGTATAGAACAGGGTCTCTACAGTACAGAGGAGACAGTCTGTATAGAACAGGATCTCTACAGTACAGAGGAGACAGTTACAGTCTGTATAGAACAGGATCTCTACAGTACAGAGGAGACAGTCTGTATAGAACAGGATCTCTACAGTACAGAGGAGACAGTTACAGTCTGTATAGAACAGGATCTCTACAGTACAGAGGAGACAGTCTGTATAGAACAGGATCTCTACAGTACAGAGGAGACAGTTACAGTCTGTATAGAACAGGATCTCTACAGTAGAGGAGACAGGCAGACAGTTACAGTCTGTATAGAACAGGATCTCTACAGTACAGAGGAGACAGGCAGACAGTTACAGTCTGTATAGAACAGGATCTCTACAGTACAGAAGAGACAGTTACAGTCTGTATAGAACAGGATCTCTACAGTAGAGGAGACAGGCAGACAGTTACAGTCTGTATAGAACAGGATCTCTACAGTACAGAGGAGACAGGCAGACAGTTACAGTCTGTATAGAACAGGATCTCTACAGTACAGAAGAGACAGTTACAGTCTGTATAGAACAGGATCTCTACAGTACAGAGGAGACAGGCAGACAGTTACAGTCCGTATAGAACAGGATCTCTACAGTACAGAGACATGCAGACAGTTACAGTCCATATAGAACAGGGATCTACACCCCTAGCTAGCCACAATTGGCCAAAAAAAAAAAAATTATAATAAAAATGTCACATTATCTGCCAATTCATTTAAAGCAGGATTTCCTTCTATGTTTGCGCATTTGTCAATCATTCACTTTGTGTAACCAGTTAGCTGTCATGATAACTTTCTTCTGGGTTGATAGACTCCCTCCCCCCAAACTTTCAGTTAAAAGTTAACTGCAGAGTAGGCTTACCTGGGCTTTTGTTTCGCAATCTCTGTCATGAAATATGCAGCATCAAAAAACATGGCTAAACCAGTACAATCCTAGCTCGCAAAATGCACAATTAAAGGGGTAGAGACCAAAATATCATAATAAACACAAATGGTCTTTGATGCAATTTTACCACTAACATAGACTCACATCAAATATTACTGTTCAGAAAAAAAATCCCAAAACAGAAAAATGTAACAGAAAAAGGAATTCTGGAAAATACAGAGGGCCTATTTGAAAGCTGGGGGAAAAAATGTACAAGTAGCTCACGACATGTTTCACAATTTAAAAGTAGCTCTCATGCTATGAAAGGTTGGAGACCCTGGTATAGAACTTCCCTAAACCACGAATACATAAAGTAACATGTTCAACTGTTATTGAGTGGTCCTCATAGTTTTCCATTTGAGGAGTAGTATTTTAGGAAAGAACTCAACAGTGAGAATCAAGTCTCTTAGCACATGATCGACATAGAAAATAATGTGTGAGGACTCAGTGGATGTTTACTAGAGTATCTTATAAACTACGTCATAGAAACCTCGATTAAAATACATTTTAAAGTAAAACAGCTGATGAAAGTAAAGACTAAAAAGCAGCCACTCAATTCAACTGGATTAAGTCAAAGCATGCTGTTTTCTTGTACACACCTGGGTTGAGCGCAAAATTGTCAATAAGGCTCTTCCAAGCGATGAAGGCGATCTTCTTGATGTTTGGGGAGGAGCTACGGAAGCCCAGTTCCTCCAGGCCAAGCAGGGAGTTGATGAAGGGACCACCTCTATGGAGCAGCTGTGGGATGGAACACAATTCACAGTGTTTCAATACAACTTCTGAAGAACCAAGCAGATCATTACATGCACTGCCCAATTCCCTCCCTAACCATTACGTAGTAGATAAGTAGCAAATAAGTAGTAAATGGTGTAGGTTTCAAACCATAAAGAATGACCGAGCCTTACCTTCCCCAGGAGCCTGACAAACAACGGCCAGAGTTTCAGCACGTTGGTCTCGTTCTTCGTGGAGAACAGTTTCTGGAGCTCTGGGATGAGTTTCTGGAGTGAAACGAGATAAATGATGATGTCGGAATGTGAAGAAACCTCCATGAAACATGCTGCGTTTGATGTGCTGCATTTCCAAACCTTCCATTTCAATCAAACACATTTCTAGCGCAGTTTTTACATCAGCAGTTGTCACAAAGTGATTTGACAGTAACCTGACCAAGACACAATGACAGAGTAAAGACTCACTGAGGACATGAGAGGTTCTACGATGGCAGCCACCTCCTTCTGTTTCTCCAGAAGTAGAGGCAGGCCCATCTCCAGGGCTGCTGCTGCCCGCAGGCGCACCTTAGAGGCAGAGTGGACCACCAGGGGGATGACCAGCTTGGCCCACTGTACTGCATACTCACCCATCTGGGCCGAGGCCTGCTCCAACAAACTGACCACAGAGAGAGTGTGTCATGACAGAGAAAGTGCTGATGATCACTGAAATAAAGTCAGGACAGTCTCCTCCAGCCCAGAGAGCTATGAACACAAGCCAAAACAGAGACAGAATGTTGAGCCAGATAAAGTACTGCAACATCCATCTGCTTAATGTCAGCGTTATCACGCGGAACCATTAAATGGTGCTTTCATAAATGAGGGTCATACACCCAACCAAAGCTATTGATTACAAGGTAGGAGTACATGAGTGGGTGGGTTTGTATACCTTATGACAACATTCAGAGACTCGTGCTCCATAACTACAGACTGGATGTCTTCTCTCGTCCGCACACACTCCAGGGCCCTCAGGATCTCTGGAACCTTCTTGGCCACCACCTCTGTAGGGAAGTTCTGTTTGGAAATTACCCATAATGCTCGTGTGCATGTGTTCTTGTCTGTGGACTTCACCACCAGAGAGGAAAGTGCTGACAATATCTCCTCTGCAAAATTAGCTGTGGGGAAAGGGAGAGAAAGAGAGGATTACAAATCACATTATCTTCATCCTTATCATAGATTACAGGCTTGTTTCCAGAATACAGATAAAGAAAAGTATCTGTCATTATCGGGAAAATGTACTTGCGAACAACCCGTGACTGACACCATCAACCAGAAACAGGGCATGCTGTCATTTGACTTTTAAAATAAATAACATCACTTAATTACTCAAAATGACAGAGCGGCCACGACTTTTCACAGTGGAAGATGCTGTATTCTGTGTCGTTTGGCGATACGGATTCAGACACATCTTCGCACTTTGAAAGTGATGATGTCGAGGTGAGTGAAACAAGTCAACAGCAGATATATGCTTGGTGTTGTTGATGTTTGATGCTGCTCTCTTATTAGCAAATCCTGTCATGATCACATGTTTGGTACAGCCAGGTGAGCACATCAGCAGTGAAGCAGGAGATCAAATGATTGCTCTCTGTCTCGCGAGAATAGTTGCAGTGTTAGGCTATATATACTCCGCTAACTAATTGGTTGTTTTGTCTTGATCCTACCAATGTAATTCATATGGAAAGAGCCCATGCTGCTTGTCAGGCAAGAAAAGTACTGTGGCGATAAATTAATGCTGAGCTTTCGAAGCACCAAGCTCAGCTGTCACTTTCACTAGTCAGCCATACAGACAAGCAGCTAGCAAGCCACCGAAATTGAGATTAGAGTAGTTTGTGTTTATCTGTTGGGATTAAGTCATGGTTTGTCCTGTTTGCTAGGTAAAGATATTTGTAGGCTATACATTGCCTTGTTTTCCTATTATTTGACAGCGTAGCTGTCGTGTTATGGTTGACGCCCACGCAATGGAGCTCATATGATAGAGTTGTGGTGATATTTGTTTAAATAGCCAAGTAACAAGTTGCGTGTTTTGTCCCGTTTCTACCGATACATTTCAGTTGGAAACTGTCCCAGCTCTGTCACTAATCAACTAACACTGGCAAACTCTTTAGTTAGGCTGTCAGGCAAGAAAACAAGAATTGGAGGCAACATTATGCCTCACTGACGATGCAGTCACTTGATCGGGGCAGCTCTAGCAGGGCAGAAATTTTACAAACTGGCTTGTTGGAAAGGTGGCATCCTATGATGGTGCCACGTTGAAAGTCACTGAGCTCTTCAGTAAGGCCATTCTACTTCCAACGTTTGTCAATGGAGATTGCATGGCTGTGTGCTCAACTTTATACACCTGCCACTTTGTAGGATGGGGCCGTGCTTCAATACGTTTTATGGCATGTTGAAGGCTAAATCCAAACACTCAAGTGAGTGTGATATGAATTTAACCTACAAATCTTATTAGGGAAATTGTGTACTTTTTTTATATGGTCCCTGAACAGTTGTTTTGTAGCTTCTCTCTTTATCGGTCTGTCTGTCTATCTAATACTTGCATTCACTGAATTGTCGTCACCCAAGTTACTATTTCTACCTTTCGTGTCAGGCCTGGTCTGTACTAAATCTTATTGAGAGAGGTTATATACATTTTGAAATAGTCTGAATAATTGTTTGTATTTTTACATTGTTACAGAAGTAAGAATCGTTGCCGATCAAATAGCCTACTTTGTGTGGGTTTTGAAATACTTTCTAAATATTGTACTCTGGTCACATTATGGATAATTGTTCATACATGTAAATAATATTTACAATATATTATACTTAGTACATTTTGAGTGAGTATTTTAATTACTCCAGGGTTTTAGTTGTGTGTTATTCTTTTTATAGTGAGTGTTATTACACAAAGGGAAACAAAATTAGTGTTATTCCTATTGACATGAATGTGGGGTCATATCAAAGAGGTTGTACTCCTTAAAACTAAGTCAACAAACGACAATTACAAGCTCTTTGTTTTTGAGCCATATCTGCTTGAAATGTGTGAGAAAAAGAGAAAATTCTCAGTAATCTACAGCTGCATTCTAGAATTCTATTGGGGTCTAAATTAAGTCTACCGTTGGAGTATAAAGTAGTTTCAATGTAAATCTGGATTAGTGCTTCTTAGTCTAGGACTAGGCTTATCCATGCCAGTTACACTTGTCCCATGTAAACCTACGAAGTGCTCTACTTGTTCAGTACCTGAGATAGCAGAGACAACGTGGACATGAAACACACAGAACCCCAGGGCCTGCAGGGCAGCTTGGCTCAGCTCTGCATTCTGACTGGAGATATGGGTCTAAAACAACATGACAATAGCTTTACTAGTGGACATTTATGAAAGTATCCCTGTGTTAATTAAAGTTTAAAAAAATGTAAATCTACTGCTTTATAAATATTCTTCACATAAAACAAGCACTCACCTGGAAAGTTTTACCCAAACGTGGAAAGTGCTTTACTACTGCAGGGAGGAATTGCGTTCCATCATCTCCACTGAGACGACTGAAAAGACAAGTCAGACCCAGGAATTACAGTGTACATTTACAATAGAACATTAGGCATCTTATATAGAGTTACACAAGACACAGATCTACCCCCTACCATAGCTCATTAGAGAGAAGAATATACACCTGACATGACCTTAGATCAGCATCTAGGGATAACAACGTCACCTTACAGGCTACGCATGTCCAACTATAGCACCTACTTGGCAATAGTGAGGTAGGCTTCGGTCTGCTCCGGTTGTCCAGCTGTGCTATCCTCCAGAGATTCCAGCAGAGGAAGGAGACCTGAGCTGGTAGGAGGCACCATCGCCATCATCCTGGTTCCTCACTCAAACCCTGCTGGGAGAGGATGTTGAGAGAGACACTGTGACAATATTCCATCTCTGCCTCAACAGGTGTTTTTGTTTAGGTTGCTAGATAACCAGAGTAGAGTTTTGGATTCATATTTTTGATTTGGATATGTGCATGTTGTTTGACACAGTTGCGACAAGTTGAACGTGTAAGCGTGTATCCTTCCATGTGAGTACGAGGGGTCAGGCTGGGCATCACTGCCAGAATCAAAACATCCCTGAACTGTACTTACTCTTCAATCCTCTTAGCTAGCTACCCTTCTAAGTAGAGGGCATTGGTAGCTGTTCAACATACAGGACTGGACACCTATAAGCTTAATACTAACTTATTTTAAAAAATATATTTAAAAAATAGCTCAAAACTATCTGAAGTGAGCTGGTTAGCTAGGTAGCCACAACATTAGCTAACTGGTTTGCTAACGAGCCGTCTACAAAAAATATATATATAATACCAAATATACGCACATTCTCAACTTACTAAATAATGTTGAATGGCAATACTGTCAAAACTAATACAGGTAGCTAACTATCTAACTTGCAATTGCTCACGAGTATTTTATTTCTGGCAAGCTACTCCCTCGGATCGCGCGAAAATACAAACAAAACACAGCCAAATGCACTTCCTCACCTTGCAATTCCTGAAAGAACACAAACGATAAAAGAAAATGATACCATCAACGCCAATAATATACTGCAAGTATACGCGATATTATCTTATTTCAGCAAATAGTTTCCGTATTTTATTTCTCTCTTTCTCCCAGTGTAGTTTCCTCTCCCCGCGAAAACGCTGGCGCGAAACTAGAACGCTGTCTGAAAGTCACCTATGACCCGACGCACGGACCGCCCACTCTGAGCAGAACACAAAATATTCTGTTTATTGAAAAGCTTTGATCGTAGTCTCATACTGTGTCCACATTTTACATATCAAGACAGGAGGTGTTATCAGTACTTTATACACATAGCAATATATCCTAATATACTTTTCACAAAATTTCAAATGTGATATATCTTTCTCTTCTTGTAATATGGGATATTTAATATTTTTTAAGCATAAATGCAAATCCTGCAAATGCCCTTTTTATTTGAAAAATTTTAGTGTACATTGGCAGAATAATAAAGCCTATATCCTAATATACTGATACCTAACTCCCTATTACTCTGTGCTATATAAGCCTAATCAGGTAACTGTAGAATTCTGTATTGCCTTTCCATTGACAATGCCCCAAATTGGTGAAAATTAATTTCACTGAACATCCCTAAATTGTGCTACAACATTATTAACTGAATAACTCCATTCAAAACTTGATGATCATCCTAAACAATGATAAGGATGGGGAGGGACATTGAAGTACATTAGTGACAAACTCAACAACACCCAAATCAAATAAAACATTCAACATGTGAGGTTATACATTTAACACAGTATTTATTTGCTTTCCCTTGAAGACAACAAGGATACACACATCAATTACATGAGTAAAAACGACAACATTATAAATACAATAGGAAACATTAACATAAAAAACATCTATTAAATAATTTGTCAAGTGAAGTAGTAGCTGGTGTCATTCTGGAAGTGGTGGAGAGAAGAGTTCACAGCAATGTACTCCAGCTGGAAGCCTCCTGCCACTACAGAGGCATCGGACAGGAACTTTAGTGTCATCACATTCCCTGTGGGAGAGAGAAACGGGTAAAGGTGACATTTGGATATTTGCTATGTGGATATATCAAATCACATTTTATTTGTCACATACAAGTGTTTAGCAGATGTTATTGTGGGTGTTGCGAAATGCTTGTGTTTCTAGCTCCAACAGTGCAGTAATATCTAACAAGTAATATCTAACAATATACACAATCTAAAGTAAAGGAATGGAATTAAGAATATATAAATACTTGCACAAGCAATGTCAAAGTGGCATAGACTAAGATACAGTAGAATAGGATAGAAAACAGTATATAATTACGATATGAGTCATGCAAAATATGTCAACATGATTAAAGTGACTAGGGTTCCATAATTAAATGGGGGCCAGTGGCCAGTGATTTCCAAGTCTAAATGGATATATTGCTATGTGTATAAAGTACTGATAATACCTCCTGTCCTGATATTTGAAATATGGACATAGTTTATCAAAGAAAACCATTATAACTAAAAATCGATAAACAATTGATGATTAAAAAAGGGCTTTGCCTCATGCCTACAACCGCAGCACAGCCATACTAAAAAAGTCACAACATACCTCCTCTTGTGTACATTTGCTTTAATCCTTGGCAGAAATATACAGTAACTTCTTGATCTATAATAATAAATATTCATCATAATATGGTAATAAAATAGGAATGTGCTTGTTTCATACCTGTGCTAATTAAGTCATCTGGTAAGTAATCTCCACAGTACCTGGAAATAATAAATGTATTTATTTGATCGTAGAGTAACATGTTGACAAAATGGTCATACGAAACACAACTAGAGGACAGTAGCCTATGGTATGACAGCATGTTGTGTGAAAAGAGAGTCTTATGAGTCTTGTGAGTCTATATGAGTATCAATACATTTAGTACAAGGCACCTTTCTGACATCTTGGATAAGACTGTAACATCCCTGAATCAACCATACAATGTAAACTCAACAAATTAAAACTTAATGCAAAGGCACATTCAATCAAAAGTTGGATCCTCACCTCCCGGCAAAGCCAGAGACGTCATCATAGCTGTCATAGATCTCCAGGTAGTCTGCTAGACAGGACGTGTCCTCCTCCACGTCGAACTCCAGGAAATGCAGGCGTATCCTATGTCCATAGCGCACACGGATGTGCCAGTAGCAGATCTGCTCATCTTGGTACTCCTCTGGGTAACCAGGTGACTGGATGATCTTCTGCTGGTCTGTCAGAGTTCCTCCACACTCCTTCGCTGTGGACCATGAGAGAGGAGGAGACAGGATGAGGAAATGTTATATTAGAAATGATAGATATAGTGTAACAGATCAAATAGAAAGAACAAAATAATAAGCACAACTAATAAACTAAAATAGATCCAGAGGACTTTCAATTAGTTGATTTCCTTAGCTGATTGTAAATAATAAAGTGAAGAGAATATTCTGCACAATGGCTGTTACTAGACTGTTAATAGTAATGCTGTAGACATAACAAGTTTATTAAAACACACATTAGTGTGTTTGTTACATGTGCTATCAACATATGCATTATGATACATTAAAATAAAGGGACGTTCTGCTTGTTTTGTTCTCTTTCATGTGTGATGTGACCACTGAATGAAGTTAGAAATGGGAAAAGAGACTTCTTTGTCATTTGAATGAAGAAAATGAAATGAGCAGTTTGGATTAAATGAACTGAACAGCTCTAGATCCCTTGGATTTGTAAAGGGAAAATGATTGTATTTAGGAGCTGTTTTATGCAATTCATCGATGAAATGCGAACCATACATCCTCTAAGTCACAGGCAATTATGGGGAAAATGAGCGGCTGTGCCCTAAATGGCACCCTATTACCTATTTAGTGCATTACTTTTGACCAGAGTGCTATGTCAAAAACTAGTGCACTAATAAGGAAATATGGCGCCATTTGGGACACAGGTAGTATCTTAAGGCAGCTATCTCATCAAATGAGGCAACCTCTTCCATGTTGAGTACGGACGTCACACGTGCTGCCAACTCCAAACGTGGTCATGTATCATTCTCCACCATGAAAACATCATGACAGGTCCCAATACAGCTGTTTTGTCATGATTCATTTTAAAATGAGGTGTAAGTGTTATTTACAATATCTGGATAAAGGTCTTACCACATACTGTATAGTCGTGGCCAAAAGTTTTGAGAATGACACAAATATTAATTTTCACAGTCTGCTGCCTCAGTTTGTATGATGGCAATTTGCATATACCCCAGAATGTTATGAAGAGTGATCAGATGAATTTCAAAGTCCCTTGCTGCCATGCAAATGAACTGAATCCCCCAAAAACATTTCCACTGCATTTCAGCCCTGCCACAAAAGGACCAGCTGACATCATGTCAGTGATTCTCTCATTAACACAGATGTGAGTGTTGACAAGGACAAGGCTGGAGATCACTCTGTCATGCTGATTGAGTTTGAATAATAGACTGGAAGCTTTAATAGGAGGGTGGTGCTTGGAATCACGTGCCGTCATCATTGCTTTGCACAAAAAGGGCTTCACAGACAAGGATATTTCTGCCAGTAAGATTGCACCTAAATCAATCATTTATCGGATCATCAAGAACTTTAAGGAGAGCCGTTCAATTGTTGTGAAGAAGGTTTCAGGGCGCCAAAGAAAGTCCAGCAAGCGCCAGGACCATCTCTTAAAGTTGATTCACCTGTGGGATCGGGGCACCACCAGTACAGAGCTTGCTCAGGAATGGCAGCAGGCAGGTGTGAGTGCATCTGCACACACAGTGAGGCAAAGACTTTTGGAGGATGGCTTAGTGTCAAGAAGGGCAGCAAAGAAGCTGCTTCTCTCCATGAAAAACATCAGGGACAGACTGATATTCTGCAAAAGGTACAGGGATTGGACTGCTAAGGACTGGGGTAGAGTCATTTTCTCTGATGAATCCCCTTTCCGATTGTTTGGGGCATCCGGGAAAAAGTTTGTCCGGAGAAGAGAAGGTGAGCGCTACCATCAGTCCTGTGTCATGCCAACAGTAAAGCATCCTGAGGCCATTCATGTGTGGGGTTGCTTCTCAGCCAAGGGAGTGGGCTCACTCATAATTTTGCCTAAGAACACAGCCATGAATAAAGAATGGTCCCAACACATCCTCAGAGAGCAACTTCTCCCAACCATCCAGGAACAGTTTGGTGACGACCAATGCCTTTTCCAGCATGATGGAGAACCTTGCCATAAGGCAAAAGTGATAACTAATTGGCTGGGGGAAACAACACATCGATATTTTGGGTCAATGGCCAGGAAACTCCCCAGACCTTAATCCTATTGAGAACTTGTGGTCAATCCTCAAGAGGCGGGCGGACAAACAAAACCCAACAAATTCTGACAAACGCTAAGAATTGATTATGCAAGAATGGGTTGCCATCAGTGGCCCAGAAGTTAATTGACAGCATGCCAGGGCGGATTGCAGAGGTCTTGAAAAAGAAGGGTCAACACTGCAAATATTGACTCTTTGCATCAACTTCATGTAATTGTCAATAAAAGCCTTTGATATAATGAAATGCTTGTAATTGTACTTCAGTATTCCATAGTAACATCTGACAAAAATATCTGCAGACACTGAAGTAGCAAACTTTGTGGAAATTAATATTTGTGTCATTCTCAAAACTTTTGGCCACGACTGTATGTCCCAAAGAGTTACAGTTTAAAGACTGGGTTCTTACCACATGACGTAAAGTATTTAATTTTTCATATCATCTACAGACAAGTTAGACCATTAAGAGTTCAGTGTGTTCCTTGTTGGATTTAAACCTCAACATGTTGCTTTGCCTCGTCATTCTACAGTACAAAAATGTTCATCGTCTAGAGAGAAGTCCCAGTCATTGGGTATTTAGTGTTCCTTGTTGGCTTCACACCTAGAGGTGTTTCTTTGCCTCATCCATAGACTTGTGTAAGTATCTGCCTCACCATTCTATAAGACTGAGACACCATTAAACAGTCCAGCCTCTGTTGGCTCTCTCCAGAAGCATATTGGCATGGATGCACACTTTAGAGCCACTCCTGAAACCTTACCAAACCTCGTAAAAATGTCACAGGCAGTTATGCCGGGTGTTTATATTAATAATATTGCATTTGCAACCTTTTCCAGATATACTGAGATGGATAGGAAGCTAAATATCTTTCAACAAGAAAACAATCTTCATCTCCATGTATGAGCCCAGTCAGAGACAATCTTTATGAAATGAATCAACATTTAGTTTGCTGCTGGCATACTTTTCCCTCCTGTCGTCCATCATGACAGCTCAAAGGCATTCAGGTCTCGCTTCATCTGCAAGGCTTTGGTGAATCATCTGGAGTGTCTACAGCTGTACGTCACCCCATCACTCATAGGCCAGACTATCTCAGTTACAGTTATCACTGTTACTACTCCAGTGTCCTGCCTTACTCATGTTGGGAGTTCTTATGAGGTCTTTATCCAAACCACAGCCCCCCCTGCCCATGTACAGTCATCAATGTGTCCCACTAGTACGTTAGCCTACATGTCATGGATCACAATCAACTTTACAACTCTGACCCTGTGTGTCCTTAACCTCGCCCCTTAGAAACCAATGTCTGTCTGACTCAACCACACACTCATCTCATATGGTGGAGACTCATGGTCGATTAAACTGTTAAACCAACACACCCAGGACTGCCTAAACCTCCATTTGTCATGCAAGCAGACGGGTTCAAATATTATTTGAAATCCTTCAAATACTTTGAGCGTTTTCTTTAGCCTGCCTGGAGAGTCAGGTGGGTGAAGTTTGCACTTTTAAAAATGTTCTATTGGTTCCATTTGCAACAGTCAGTTCAATCAATCACAGATCGAGAATTTGAAATGATTTGGAATATAATTTGAAACCAGGTCTGTTCACTACTCACAGTCGGGGTTGTAGCAGTAGACGTCCCATCTTTCACTCTTGTTCAGTCTGTACCCGTAGTCGATGACACCAACCTTCCCAAAACCACAGTTGGCACCAGCTTTGACGATAGGGTAGCCTACACGACCTTTGTCATACCACCCAGCCGCACACACGTGAAAGCCTAGGAATGAGGGACAAAGAATTAGCCTGGTAAGAAACTGAATTTGCAAAGTTTTGGGCTAAGAGTGTCATATTGGTAAAATCATAAGAGAGCTTGGTTTCTAGAACTAGCATCCCCCTCTTAGTACCACAGATAAAACACTCTTACAGAAGATCCATGGCCATATTGGGTTACCACAAGCCATTCGTCTTGCTCGTATTCTCAAAACAAAACCCTGTCTTTGGAAATGCTGCGGTCCCTGTCAAAAATGTGCCTTCCACTGACTTTGCATCTGCAATTACAAGCGGACCATTGATGTGGGGATGTGGATGGGTGGTGGGTGGTGGGTGGTGGGGGTAACGCATAATGAACTCCAATGTATCTAAAAAAGCCTCCAGTCACAATCAGTGGACCACAGTCAGTCAGGAAATGCAGGGGAGACAAACTCAGACCTCCTAGGATAATTGGCCATGGGGCAGCTCTGCTTTAACCACAGACATACAAGTGGTGGTTTCTCAAGACAGGGCCTGGTCTGGCTACAGTTTGTCTGCCATGGTAATGTTAACATAAGCCAGCCAGGCAGGTGTTACTGTTCTTACTATACTGGGAAGACGTCTCAAGCTGGTACCAATTCACTACCTATAACCCTTCTCCTTGACCCTAAACCTTTGATGTTTGATCTGTAAAGTGTAGGAAATATGGTGAAAACAACACCCCCCCCTGCAGTATATTGCTTACATGTATATACCTTTCAGATCTACAGACATCGAAGGGTTAGGGCCAAGGGGAAAGGGTGGGGAGCAGATTGGGACCGGCTGAAGTCCCACAGAGCAACAGGCTGTAGTGTAGTGGCAAGACATCTTTGATTTCATGGGAGAAAGGCAAGATAAACACACTTTTTCCTGGCATTGCTTGTCCAGTGACCACATGGTCGGATAATTTAAACTGTTTCATTATTAGTGCTCTTAGGCAAACTGTAAGGCATCGTTAATCAACAGTGATAATGGCATTTTGTAAACTCAGGGCTCAGGGGCCACTCATTAGTTGCCACTGCTTATTTTGAAAGTCTGCATTGACATTGACAGAATCCAATTGGCAACATTATGCTGCTTCTGAGTTGTAGTCCTCCAGACTCTTTCCTTGTAAATTCAGAGAGGGGGGGAGAGAAAGAGACAGAGACAGAGACAGAGCGAGAAAGAGAGAGCGCAGGGGGAGGGAGAGAGAGATGGAGGACATGGACAAGAGGGGACTGGGGGGATTGGGAGGATAGGGACATTATTGTAAACCTATTTGACGAGCAGCCTCCAGTTGATCGTAAGTGGCCAGATTTCCTCCTTCGTATTTGCACACCGCCTTGGCCTCCTTATAAGTCAGCTGGTATCTCCCTTTACGCGATTCCCTGTGGTAGACTCCAGCAGCTTGCTCTGTCCAGAAAAAAATACGGCCCATTCAGTCAGTCAACACTGCTATCACTATCAAAGCACTACAGATAGACAGATATGCTGCCAATGCCTGTGTAGTGTCCCACTGCCACAACCACAAAGATACGTATCCAGGCAACAGAAAAACAAGTGGAAAATATTATGTTTAACAAGATTGGGGGAATCCTTCTCGGGGAGCTAGAACAAGCAAAATGGCATACAGACTAAGAAGTTCATCGCGGAAGAAAAGGAACATGAAACACCCACGGTGGATAGGCCAACATCTTTCAACTCTGTAATGTGTTGTGGTTGGATAGAAAGCCTTAGGACAGACGCTAAGTGTTTGTAATCTCCCTCTCGGGAGTGGTCATGCTGCTGTGCTTCCCTGTGGGTGGTCCACCTTTGAACCCGTTTTGACATCAGGCATGCATGACCTTGTAGGACTTGGAGTGCAGTCCAAGCTGGCTACGAGTCAATGTTTGCAACTACTAGTCAACCTCTTCCTCCAAGGTGCCTTGTGAGGTGGTACCTCATTTTCAGTATAATCCCAGAGAGTGGTGTGTCTCACTATTAGTCTAACCAAATGATATAGGGGGTTTGGGTTACAAGATATATTACTGAAAACATGCAGTTTAGTTTATGTGTTCCAGATGTGTGTAGGCCTGATGGGCAAGTCGAGCTCATTAACTCTATCAGAAGTAGCCTATACGACACATTCCGTTGAAAGTAGTTTGAGGGTGGGAAAAACGTTTTGCCTGTGCTGCAGATGGGCTATATCGGTCTGCTAATACAGGAATATAAATAGGCCCAGTGCACTACTTTTGTGAGAAAAAATATCTATATATATATATGTATTTTTTGGGGGTGCTGCAGCAGCCTCAGCACCCTTATTTCCTGCAGCTATGGGTTGGGCCAAATTCAGTCTTCAATATAATATTATTAGAAAATAAGCAGACTGGTCTATAAACTCAGTGTGTCAAGGGCAGATGCTATAGGAGTGGGTCTGTCTCTGTTTTACACAAGAAATGTGGAGTCTGATAAAACATTCTGTCCTATTTGTCCATTGCTATGCCCTAACATAAACACTGAAAGAATGTTCTGCACAGAAATTTGCACAGCTTTCTTGTTCATGTGTGTTTCTCGTCCCTTAGACAAAATGAAGTCATGCTTTGCAAGACGCTCATGCATGTGTACAGTCGTAAATGTGTCCCGTCTCCAACTGTGCCCACTACCCAAACACACACCATAGTGATATGTGCAATTTAATAATGTTAACCGTAAAAATGATGAAGACAAAGTGTTATCAGGGTTAATTAATGCTAAATGTTTTTAGGCAAAAATATATATATATATAAATAGCCTATGTTGTGTAGGATTGTGAGATTATGTTGAAGATAAAGACCTGTTAGAGAAGTGAACATATAAAGCAAAACTTTTTCTAACACATGGGAATGATAATTAGCCTAAGTTTGTAGACACATCAAAGAGGCTTCACTACAGACACGGGTTCGATCCCGGGATGTATCACAACCGGCCGGGTAAGAGAGTCCCATAGGCGGCGCACAATTGGCCCAGCGTCGTCCGGGTAGGGTAGGGTTAGGCCGGGGTGGGCCATTGTAAAATAGAGTTAACAAAAGAGAAACCGGCGCCTCTTATAGGTCTATGTACAAGCAACCAAAACAAAAGAAAACCATAGCACACTTTTTGAAAGATTCAGTGTCATTGTTGTGCTAAACGTTACATCGGAACATTCCACAACCATATTGTAAAACACAGCACATAAATCTTTCAGGAGAACGTCCTATAGAAAGCCAATGTTTCCAACCGCAGTTGTTGGAATGCTTAACAGTTCAAAAAGTAGCCTATCCTTTTTGGGAAAGTAATGACCCCAAGATCACAAAAGAAAACATGATTTACCCAACCATATGGAGTTATGAAAGATTCCATTTCTGAAGCCCCACGCTTGCACTTCCTTCAAGAAGAAGCAGATGGCCCAGATGACAGTGAATATGCGCATCCTCCTCCTGAACAGAACAGAGCTGTGCGCAACGGGTTGATATCCTCTCGCCAGCTGCTACCACTCGCGCTGTGCTCGCTGCTCATCTGGCGACTGGCCTTTTAAATAGACTGCCCCAGCGGCGCGCTCTGCCAAGGCTAAGCGTCAAGGTAATGAGAATACGTTGCCCAACACGGAGAAGTGACCATACATAGACTTATGGGAATTTACCAGTGGGGGACCATGACCTGCGTTAGATTTAAAATTGTCTGTGTCAAGCATTAAGACATTATAGGTTATACAGATGTTTAATGTGTCACTGACTTTATGCTTTAAGGCATAAAGACATCCATATTCATCACGAAACAATGTGTTCATGCAAAAAAAAAAAAACTTCTTTAATCATTTTTTTAGGCCTATAGGGGACACAATGGCTAAAATATCCCCATAGATGTTTCCACTACCTTTATCACCCTCTTTGGTCAAGTGCCACTTAACTAAAAAATATACCTGGTTGTCAGTGGCAACTGATTAACAGAGGGTAAGGTTATCTGATCTTCTGCTTTATTTTACCAAGGCTTAGACCATAAATATTCACAGATTTATTGCTGGAAGTATGTTGTTGAAGGGTGCACTTTAAAAAGGATGTTCTACCGTATGAAAATAATATTTCCATGTATCAGGTTGCCTAGATAGGTTTCCAAAAAAGTTGATATCTAGTATCTCAGAGGTATAGGAGGCACAGAGGCCTATTTGGGGTGTGGGACTTTCTTTCATGCTAACCAGGATAATTACTGAAGATCTGATGTCAATAGATACAATGGTAACATATATATCCTGGTATTTAAGGCTAAAATGGTGGGTTTTAGAAAATTATCTGGGAATGATCTGTCTACCAATGCTGCTTAGAAAGGCATATATATATGGTCTAAGAACCTCTCCCTTCATCCATCAAGATGAATCTTTCTATTGGTTGGTATGTTAACACTAACATACAAATAATATCAGGCCAGTATTTTCCAGACCAGAGAACTTTGAACACTGCTGGCTAAGAATGAAGCCGTTTTACAAGGTTGTTCAAGACTACTATGATATTTGAGTGTGCTTAAATGTCTCCGGGTTTTTCTGACATTCAGCAATTTACCAATTTTTCAGTATTAAGCAATCTCAGCGTAATTTGAGTATGAACTTGTTGGAGTCAGCGCTGAAGGCAATGATGACTCTTCTGAACTGGTTCCAGACAAGTTACAAGAAATGAACTGAACCTTCTCAATTCCCCCAAGTGATTCTTCCATTTACACCCACACATGGAAACTCTGGCTCAGACACAGTAATTGCCATATTGGTTACTGTCGAAATTTTAAAGGACTTTGATCATCGTTATATATGACATACAGAAACCGGCGCCTCTTATAGGACTATGTACAAGCAACCAAGCAGCCACAATTACTCACAGCTTAGGCAATAAAGTTGAATGGTAAATGATCTGCCCTGTTTACATTTTTCATTGAATTGTGTGTTTTGTAACAGTTTGCCTTTAAAATTGAAAGGATCAGTACTTGTATGTGTTATCCTCAAACACAGAATCGCAGCGATAACATGTTATTAAAGTGTTGTAATTACATGGTTATTATAAGATCATATCAATTTGAGACAAAAAAAACTTTAGGTCTTAGTTTCCAGCTGTTTTCAACAGGCAAAAATTCTACTACGGTTGGTCTCTATGCGATATGAAACTGAGGAGCTGGTCTCGCTTTGCCAGACATCACACTGTATATTCTTTAGAGTCTGAGAGGCTTGAGAAGACACTTAAACATCTGGGGGTGGGGCTACTTGAGAGTCAACTCTGACCCCAGTTGAGGGATTTGGATCCTTTGGTACAAGTAGGGCGATGGTAAGGGCATGGTAGGTTGTCTGACCACTGCTGTACTCAATGGTGTAAAGTACTTAAGTAAAAATACTTTAAAGTACTAATGAAGTCCGTTTTTGGGGTATCTCTACTTTACTATTTATATTTTTTGACAACTTTTACTTTCACTCCACTACATTCCTAAAGAAAATAATGGACTTTTTACTCCATTCATTTTTCCTGACACCTAAAAGTACTTGCTACCTTTTGAATGCTTAGCAGGACAAGAAACGGGTACAATTCACACACTTATCAAGAGAACATGGTCATCCCTACTGCCTCTAATCTGGTGGATTCACTAAACACAAATGCTTGATTTGTAAATTATTTCTGAGTGTTGGAGTGTGCCCCTGGCTATCCGTAAAGTTAAAAAACAAGAAAATAATGTTGTCTGGTTTTCTTAATATAGAAAATATGAAATTATTTATATATTTACATATACTTTTGATACTTAAACCAAATACTTTTAGACTTGTACTCAAGTAGAATTTTACCTGGTGATTTTGAATTTTACTTGAGTCATTTTCTATCAAGGTATCTTTACTTTTACTCAAGTATGATAATTGGGTACTACAATTTCCCCTAGTGCTTGCCCTCACTATACTTTCCCACAGTCCCTAATGTCCTTTAAATCTCAGTATTTTAACCGTGTTAAAACTATACCCACCCTCCATTCCTACTAATACACACACAGGGACAGCTTTTTATATACTTGTTCATTCTCTCATTCTCCCATGTCATCTGTTGCTACTTTGGGTCATAAGACAAATGCAGTGGTCTCTTATGTATATCTGCAGTATGTACTGTATGGTACATGCAGTCTGTGGTAAACAGTTTATGTAACTGTATTATAATGACAGCCTCCCACACGCTCTGGTAATTGGGTGTGTGTGACAATTACACTGTACAATATTTACATCTCACTACATGTCAAACACATTCTAGGCTTGTGTTCTTTTCACCATCCGGACTCCCTCTGGCAGGGCACGTGCGGCCATTGTTTACTATAGCCCAGTAAAGCCACGACAACATGAAACACAGGAGGTCGGGTGTAGAAGAGAGAGGGATAAGGGAGTCTTTGTTTGCAGGCTGCTTTTACTGTGTTACAGCTCCATGACTTAACATCCTGCCATCGTGTGCCAAACTGGTGGTGGTGCGCTCTCTCTCTCTTTCTCTCTCTAACCTTTTCTCTCTTGGTTCACAACACACAGTCTGCAGCTGGACACATACCTGGGTTCAAATAGTATTTGTTTTCTTTCAAATACTTTGAGTGTTTGATTCAGCCTGCTAGAATGCCTGGTGGGACTATCCAATTGGTTCCAATGTGCCAGTAAAGCTGAATTGAGCGCATCTTAAGTATTTGAATGAAAACAAATATTATTTGAACCCAGGACCGAAGACCATATTGCATGTGGACAGTGAGTTAAACATACAGAATCCTTTCCCTATAGCATATTATTAACCCTCTGGGTTTGCCATCCCTAATGAGAACATGGGGGATACTGTAGCTAAAGACTCATATGCCATAGTGTGGTTTTTCCAAGAGAGGAGTTCAACAGAAAGTCAGCAGCAACTTGTCTTTTGACAGATTAAATTCCTTTTAACACATGTATAATAATACATCTGTGTCATGTTCGTCGTATAGAGGAGACCAAGGCGCAGCGTGATGTGAATACATTCTTCTTTAATAAAAGGAAGAACACTAAACAAACTATACAAAACAACAAAATGAACGTGACGCTACAAAGACCGAGTGCTGACATGCAACTACACATAGACAATAACCCACGAAATACCCAAGGAAGACGGCTACCAAAATATGGTCCCCAGAGACAATGATAAACAGCTGCCTCTGATTGAGAACCAATCCAGGCAACCATAGACATAAAAACACCTAGACTAGAGACAACCCCATAAACATACAAAAACCCTAGACAGGGAAAAACACATATATCACCCTCATCACACCCTGACCAAACCAAAATAATAAAGAAAACAAAGAATACTAAGGTCAGGGCGTGACAATCTGTAACACTGCCAGTGGCAGACGTTTATAGTCACTGTCCGTGCACCCGCAAAAATCTAATTAGAATAATAAACATTTCCTATAAAAATCTGTCAGTTTAAGCCAGAGATATGTTGTTTGCATTGGATGTATCTCAATCCACTATTATTATTATTATTATTATTATTTTCACCTTTATTTAACCAGGTAGGGTAGTTGAGAACAAGTTCTCATTTGCAACTGCGACCTGGCCAAGATAAAGCATAGCAGTGTGAACAGGCAACAACACAGAGTTACACATGGAGTAAACAATAAACAAGTCAATAACATAGTAGGATTTTTTTTTATCTATATACATTGTGTGCAAAAGGCATGAGGAGGTAGGCAAGAAATAGGCCACAGGAGTGAATAATTACAATTTAGCAGATTAACATTGGAGTGATACATGATCAGATGAACATGTACAGGTAGAGATACTGGTGTGCAAAAGAGCAGAAAAGTAAATAAAATAAAAACAGTATGGGGATGAGGTAGGTAAATTGGGTGGGCTATATACCGATGGACTATGTACAGCTGCAGCGATCGATTAGCTGCTCAGATAGCAGATGTTTAAATTTGGTGAGGGAGATAAAAGTCTCCAACTTCAGAGATTTCTGCAATCCGTTCCAGTCACAGGCAGCAGAGAACTGGATGGAAAGGCGGCCAAATGAGGTTTTGGCTTTAGGGATGATCAGTGAGATACACCTGCTGGAGCGCGTGCTACGGGTGGGTGTTGCCATCATGACTAGTGAACTGAGATAAGGCGGAGCTTTACCTAGCATAGACTTGTAGATGACTGGGAGCCAGTGGGTCTGGCGACAAATATGTAGCGAGGGCCAGCCGACTAGAGCATACAGGTCGCAGTGGTGGGTGGTATAAGGTGCGTTAGTAACAAAACGGATGGCACTGTGATAAACTGCATCCAGTTTGCTGAGTAGAGTATTGGAAGCTATTTTGTAGATGACATCAAAGTCGAGGATCGTCAGTTTTACTAGGGTAAGTTTTGCAGTGTGAGTGAGGGAGGCTTTGTTGCGAAATAGAAAGCCGACTCTAGATTTGATTTTGGATTGGAGATGTTTGATATGAGTCTGGAAGGAGAGAGTTTGCAGTCTAGCCAGACACCTAGGTACTTATAGATGTCCACATATTCTAGGTCGGAACCATCCAGGGTGGTGATGCTAGTCGGGCTAGCTTAGATTGTAGGCCTGCCCGGGGTGTTAAGCATATCCCAGTTTTGGTCACCTAACAGAACAAACTCTGAAGCTAGATGGGGGGCGATCAATTCACAGATGGTGTCCAGGGCACAGCTGGGAGCTGAGGGGGGTCGGTAGCAGGCGGCAACAGTGAGAGTCTTATTTCTGGAGAGATTCATTTTTAAAATTAGAAGTTCGAACTGTTTGGGCATAGACCTGGAAAGTATGACAAAACTATATCGTACCTCTGCATCTGCGGTGAAAGGTGACAGAGCTAGAGCCGTGTTTGTTAGACCATGAGATCCCGAAAATAGTTTTTTTGTTGTCATAAAATAGCGTCCGAATGATTTGACCTACACATTCTATTGCTCTACGTTTTGCTCTACAACCCCCACAAGCATCTTGGGTCTGAAGTCAATAAACTGATCTATCACAGGTCAGGTTTTCTCCCTTGAGTGTGCTACTTGAGGTTGCCACTGAATTGCAGCCTTTGGTTACTTCTAGTATCCAAGCAGCAATCAGACATTTGTTTCAATTGGCAAAGCTTCACTCAGGAGATGAGGGTTTTGATCACCCCATTAGTGGCAGGAATGCTGCTCAAAGACTCATAGTGCTTCGGCAGTGCAGCCGGAGCGTAGCTGATTACGCTGTTGACTTTCGGACGCTCGTCGCTGAGAGTGGTTGGAATATAGAGGCACTTCAATCAGTCTTTCTGAACGGACTCCGCGAGGCCCTCAAGTACGAACTGGCTTCCCGGGACAACCCTGACACTCTGGAGGAGCTTACCATTCTGGCCATCTGGGTTGACAACCGGATTCAAGGGGTTCCGAGTTGGTTCCAGTGTTTTGGGCCTCGCTGAGGGAGTCGATTCTTCATTTGTTCCACTGCCGTATGCTGGGCCTGCTTGTCCTGTACCCCGTCAGGGTTCTTCATATCCTTCAGAGGAACCGATGCAATTGGGAGGCACCAGACTTTCCATTTTGGAGAGTCAGATACAGTCTCCTGAGGACCTGCTCATCTGGAGACTTCCGATCCTCCTGTTCCTCTGGCTGGGAATGACAAACCTGACCTTTCCCGCATACCTCGGGATTACTGGGATTTGGGTCAGATCTTCAGCAAACAAAGGGCCAGCAAACTATCTCCCCACAGGCCCTACAATTGTGCCATCAACCTCCTGTTCGGTACCACTCCTCCGAGAGGAGGGCTGTATTCTCTCTCAGGTCCAGAGACTGCAACCATGAACAGTTATATTGAGGAGGCGTGGCGGCTGATTTTCATCGGCCGCCCACTTCACCTGCAGGAGCGGGTATCAATTACCGGGGTTTAAATAACATTACCATCAAGAACCGTTACCCCACTTCCTCTTATGTCATCAGATTTTGAGAGACTCCAGGGAGCTACGGTTCTCTATAAATTGGATTAGGGAACGCGTACAATCTGGTGTGCATCAGACAGGGAGACGAGTGGAAGACAGCGTTCAACACTCCTAATGGACATTACGAGTACTGGGTCATGCCGCTTGGACTTACTAATGCACCAGCTGTTTTTCCAGGCCCTGATTAATGATGTGATGTGTGACTTCCTTCACCAGTTCGTGTTTGTGTACCTGGATGACATCCTCATCTTCTCCAAGTCCATGTCCAACATGTCTGCCAGGTTCTTCAAAGACTCCTCGCTCATCACTTGTTCGTGAAGCTCAAAAAGTGTGTGTTTCACATCCCTCAGATCTCCTTCCTGGGGTACATCGTGTCTCAGGACTGTGTACTGATGGACTCCCAAAAGGTAGGAGCGGTGGTCAACTGGCCGCGACCCAGCACGGTCAAGCATGTTTAGCGTTTTTTGGGTTTTGCTAATTTCTACCGGAGATTTGGGAGAAACTTTAGTGCTGTGGTGGAGCCATTGACAACACTCACCAAGGGCTCGGCTGGGCATGTATGCTGGACCACTGCTGCTGAGAAGGCGTTCCAGGATCTGAAACGTTGATTTTCTTCTGCACCCATTCTCGTTCATGCGGATCCTTCTCTTCCCTTCGTGGTAGAGGTGGATGCCTCTGACGTTGGCTCGGGGGTGGTTCTGTCTCAGCGCTCGGCGAAAGACCAAAAGCTTCATCCCTGTGCCTTCTTCTCCAGGCGTCTCACTCCAGTGGAGAGGAACTATGATCTTGGCAATCAGGAACTTATTGTGGTCAAACTGGCTTAGGTGGAGTGGCGGCACTGGTTGGAGGGCTCGGAACATCCCTTTATGATTTGGACTGACCACAAGAACCTGGCCTACATCCAGGAGGCTAAACACCTCAACCCGCGAAAGGCTCACTGGGCTCTCTTCTTCACTTGGTTCAGATTCACGTTATCTTACCGTCCGGGGTCTAAGAACGTGAAGCCGGATGCCCTTTCTCGCCAGTTCCCCAGCTTCAGTGAGGATCGCCCGCTTGAACCCATCATCCCCAGGTCGCTCATCCTCGGGCCGGTGTCCTGGGGTATAGAGACTGCAATGAGGGAGGCGCAAGGTAGGGAGGCAGTTCCAGACGGCTGTCCACCTAACATACTTCTTGTTCCTCTTGTGGCACGGTCCAAGGTACTTCAGTGGTATCACTCATCGCGTCTCACCTCACACCCTGGAGGGCAGTGAACGCTAGAGTTTTTAAGGAGGTGGTTTTGGTTGCCCTCGGCGGAGGCGGACACTCTGACCTTTGTGGCTGCCTGTCCGACATGTGCCTGGAACAAGACTCCTTGTCAGCAACCTCTGGGGCTTCTTCATCTACTGCCAACACCTTCTCAACCCTGGTCCCATCTCTCTATGGATTTCATCATGGGCCTTCCATCCTCAGAGGGACTCACGGTCATTCTGGTCATTGTGGACCTATTTTCCAAGGCGGTACATTTCATTCTGCTGCCCAAGATTCCATCTGCCTGTGAGACTGCTCAGCTAGTCATTCAGCATGTTTTTCACCTTCACGGACTTCCTCTGGATATAGTCTCTGACCGGGGCCCCCAGTTTGCCTCCAGATTTTGGAGGGCATTCTGTACTCTTCTGGGGTCATCAGCCAGTCTGTCCTCAGGTTATCACCCTCAGTCCAATGGTCAAACTGAGTGGGTGAACCAGGATATGGAGACCGCCTTTACGATGCTGTGTGTCCGCCAACCCCGCCACTTGGAGTCAGCACCTTCCCTGGGAGGAGTATACACACAACTCTCCAGTGTTCCTCCACTGGCTTGTCACCATTCCAGGTGTTGTACGGTTACCAGCCCCCCCTGTTTCCAGATCAGGAGATTGAAGTGATGGTTCCGTCCACTCAACGCCTCATCTCTCATTGCCGCTGGACCTGGAAGAGGGCTCGGTCAGCGCACCTGAGGTCCTCAGCTTGGGTTCAACGACAGGCCAACCGTCATCGCCACCCGAGTCCCCTCCTGCGTCCAGGCCAGATGGTCTGGTTGTCTACTAGGGATCTGCCTCTATCTGCCTCTGGAATCTAGGAAGTTGGTTCCCCTGTACGTTGGGCTATTCAAGGTTCTACAGTGCTTTAATCCAGTGGCCTATCGCCTTCATCTTCCCTGGTCCATGAGGGTTCATCCCACCTTCCACATCTCCAGACTCAAGCCTGTGGTGTTCAGTCCTCTGGTTCCGGCCACTCAGCCTCCACCTCTGTCTCGCATGATTGCAGGACAGCCAACCTACATTGTGCGACGTAACCTCTGCAGTCATCAGTTCCGTTGAGGGACACAGTATCTCGTGGACTGGGAAGGTCACAGGCCTGAGGAACGTTCTTGGGTTCCGGCCTGCCACATTGTGGACCCCGGACTCATTCGGGACTTCCGTCGACGTTCAACTACCCCTGGTGGACCATCGTGAGCCGTTCCTTGAGGGCGGGGGTGGGGGGGGATGACTATTTAGATTCCTCTGTGGACTGGGCCAGTTGCTCAGGTCTCATGATTTATTTAGTGTTCTCGTGTGCCCTTGCATTGTTGTTTTGCTATGAAGACCTTATGTAAATACTCTAAAATAACATCAAATTGCCTAGAAGGCCAGCATCCTGGAATCGCCTCTTTAATGTTGACGTTGAGACTGGTGTTTTGCGGGTACTATTTAATGAAGCTGACAGTTTGGGACTTGTGAGGCATCTGTTTGTCAAACTAAACACTCTAATGTACTTGTCCTCTTGCTCAGTTGTACACTGGGGCCTCCCACTTCTCCTTCTATTCTGGTTAGAGCCAGTTTGCGCAGTTCTGTGAAGAGAGTAGTACACAGCATTGTACGAGATCTTCAGTTTCTTGACAATTTCTCACATGGAATAGCCTTCATTTCTCAGAACAAGAATAGACTGATGAGTTTCAGAAGAAAGTCCTTTGTTTTTTACCATTTTGAGCCTGTATTCAAACCCACAAATGCTGATACTCCAGAAACTCAACTAGTCTAACGAAGGCCAGTTTTATTGCTTCTTTAATCAGTTGTCAGCTGTGCTAACATAATTGCAAAAGGGTTTTCTGTTTATCAATTAGCCTTTTAAAAATGATAAACTTGGATTAGCTAACACAACATGCCATTGGAACACAGGAGTGATGGTTGCTGATAATGGGCCTCTGTACGCCGATGTAGATATTCCATTACAAATCAGTTGTTTCCAGCTACAATAGTCTTTTACAACATTAACAATGTCTACACTGTATTTATGATCAATTTGATGTTATTATTATTTATTTGTATTTTTTATTTTATCCCCTTTTCGTGGTATCCAATCTTGTCTCATCCCTACAACTCCCGTACGGGCTCGGGAGAGACGAAGGTCAAAAGCCATGCGTCCTCCAAAACACAACCCAACCAAGCCGCACTGCTTCTTAACACAGCGCGCATCCAGCCACAGGAGTCGCTGGTGCGCGATGAGACAAGGATATCCCTACCGGCCAAACCCTCCCTAACCCGGACGACACTAGGCCAATTGTGCGTCACCCCACGAACCTCCCGGTCGCGGCCGGCTGCGACAGAGCCTGGGCGCGGAGTAATATGATGTTATTTAAATGGGCAAAAAATGTGCTTTTCTTTAAAAAAATTGACATTTCTAAGTGACCCCAAACTTTTGAACGGTAGTGTACATGTCGGTTGTTTTGCTCTGGAGACTGGAGACTGTTTAGTGGCAAAAATAAGGGGTTAAATACATGTTTCCTGATCTTTCTTTCAGATATATAGGACAGTCACCTCAGAACAAACTTCCTTTTTTATTTATTATCTGTTATTCAATGCATTTCTAATGGTCTAATAGCGGTAAAGCCAAAATACAAATTTCATCAAATAATTTTTTTCTTTATTTCTTTGATACTTCAAGGGGTCTTAAAATTACAAATCAAATAGTTAAATGATCCTTGGTATTACCTTAAAGCAATTCCATATTGGGCTGGTTTCACAGCAAGGCTTAAGCCTAGTCCCAGACTAAAATGCCTGTTTGTGTTGTCTTAACTAAAAGTGACTTGCACAGACTTATCTTAAAATAGTTGTAGATTTAGCCTATCCTGGACTAAACAAAGCCGATTGCAAGAGGGAGGATACTACTAGAGCTACTCTAGAACTAAATTGAATCTATAATGAATCTTTCAAAGAGGGAGGTTTAACTTCTGCTTACAACTGTTTATGAGGACGCATGGAATATCTAAATGAAGACCAACATGCACTACAGAGTCCAGCCACACAAGTACCTGTGGATAGGAGTAATCCATTAAAGTACTTTTCGAGACCGCTTTCATATGTACAAAGAAAATGCATTGGAGATAATATCTTTGCTTGAGCCTAGACTTTCCTCTCTGTCTCAAAGAGACCTAATTCTCTCCAAGTTCTGATCACTTTGAGGATTTTGGAATCTGGAATCTTTCATCGTGAAACTGGTGATTTGTGTGGTGCCAGTGAAGCAACTGTGTGTAGAGTAGTTCAAAGTCTGCAGGGCCATTTGTGAACTGAGGAGTATTTACATCAAGTTTCCTGATGCTGCTGCTGGCCACGCCAACTATAAAGTGCAATTCTATGAATATGGGCACTTCCCAGGAGTGATTGGCTGTATAGATGGATGTCATGTTCCCATCAAGTGTCCATCAACTCCTGATGTTGAGGAGTCTACAGGAACCATAAGAACTGGTTTTCCATCAATGTTCAGGGTGTATGCACTCCTAATTTAGAGTTTTCATACATTGTTGCCCGTTGCAACTCACGATTCAAGGATTTTTCTCACCTCTTCATTGTGTGCTCAGTTTCAAAGAGGACAACATAGTGGACTACTACTTGGTGATATAGTATCTTTTTTGGATCACACTGCTCTCTTCCGACTTCATATCCAATTCAACCTGTAGAAATCTTATTTTCATTTCATGTTCTTCCTTCAGCTATTTCATTTTATGCTCATGAAATTCTCTGGCTAACTTCTCATGCATGGTCATCTTTTTTGTTCTCTGCTGAAAGGTGGTGGCAGCATCTTCTCTCAGGGATGCTATAGCAGATGGAGGGTACACACTCACTGTGCACTGGCTCTTCCAACCTGTTCACATTCCCTTCCTCTGGAAAAAGAACACCGTTAGAAGCCCAGATAAACTCATGATCCTTAGAATGAAAGAATAATAAAGATTGACAGACAATGGAATATATTTACCAAAGGAAGTAACCAATTTACTTTCTTTGGTACATGTACCCTTTGTGCTCAGTTCTTCATCTGGACTGCCCAAATGGTCATCATCTGGTATACCATCCAGAGGTTGGTCATCATCTGGTATACCATCCAGAGGTTGCTGGTGCCCTTTTACTCCAGACAGCTAAATCACTCAATTCATCAGTCTTGTCTTTTTTTGGTGATCAACCAACCGGTAGTAAATCGCTTTCTTCTGATCTCTGCATTCTCTCTTTTTTAAAGCCCGTTTAAGATTCTCCCACAGAGTCTATAAAAGGCAGATATCATTCAATATAAGTGATGTCACAAAAATATGAATATGAGAAATGTGAAATATTGATAATAATGAAGATATCTCACCTGAAGTTGCTGTAATCCTCTTGTGTTTACATTTTCATCTGCATTGAATTCACTACAAATTGCAGCCCAACCACTATTTTTCTGTTTTAGTAGCGTTTTTTCGTACTCACTAAAGTTTTTTCAACTAATTATTTTTGCCTCTGCCATTGTCTCAAGATTCACACCAGTAATGGTGTTTCCATACTCCATGGTCTCTGACTAACTAAGCCAAGTTCATGAAAGCTACTTAAATGTCCTAGTTTAAATAGTACACATTAAGGCCTACTCCTGGCTTAATCTAAACCCTGTCTGTGAGACCGGCCCATAGTTGAGTAGAACCCCTCCCCTGGTTTAGACTACTAAATGAACAAAAGTATCAAGCACTTACTACTACTTCACTCCATCCAGTAGATGGCAACAAAATACACTTTATATTAGAGTGTGGGGAGTCAGTCATGAGCCATTAGTTTACACCAGAGATGTCATGTACTGTAATGTCCAGCATGTGGAGCCACATGATAACATATCTGCCTGCCTCACTGGAGAGGGCTCCAGCATGGTTTTTGCATGGATAGTTTTACATCTATTCTTTATCATATCTGTTAGGTCGATCTACACCTATTTCACTCCGAGGACATATAAGTGAATCTGATATGAACTAAGACACACATGGTCAGGATAATGCTACCTAACTCGGGTCAAAGGTTATGTTACCGCTGTGTTAGTTTAACTGGACCTGTTTGATTGTGTTTGTGTGTGTATTTGGGTGTATCTGCGTGCATGTGTGTCAACATCTATGAAGGTAGATGTAATTAATGTGATTTATCGCTCATATCTGGAATGATGCAGGCAGACAAACCAAGCATTCACAAGCAGGGGGACAATTCAAATTCACAAAAGCATGACGTTCTGGTAAAATAATGTGCTTGTTATGGCTCACGGAGCCTTTGTGATGGATATTTGTTACATGCTTTGTTTAACACTACATCATAGTTGGCATGTTGGCATCATAGTTGGCCAGGCATGGGCCTGGGCATGGGAGCACAGCGGGATACGCATGGAAGCGTGTGGATGCCAATGGTGGGGACAGGAGCCCGGTGATGATTGGCACACACTGCCTGCATGCATGTTAAAACTTCCCGGTCCCTGTATGGTCTTTGGTACGGACATGGGAACTAGGCCATAGTTTACAGAGTATTTACATCACAAAGAGACGCTAATCCCCACTGAACAACACTTCTTACTGCAGAACCTTTTCCCCTGGACCCTCCGAAGCTGTGAAGAAGAGAGAAAGCTAGCTATGCATGCTGCAACAGTTGCATGACCCTGTCAATGTTTAATTCCAGGAGAATGTGTAAATAAATTGGCTTAATTATATTATTACAGTAGCTTAGTTTGACTTCATGGGGGGGGGTCTGACACTGTTTACAATGTGTCACATAATTGTTCATTGTGACTGGTCTAGAGAAAGGCCTTTGTGCTGCTGAAACGTCAACATAAAACCCTCAAATATATCTCTTTTTTGTTTTGTTTCTATAGTACAGTATGAAGTTCTATAGTGGATAAGCTTTACGGTGAAGTGTTCATCATCATCATTCTCTACACCGCTTAAACTGAACTCTGGACCTCAGCCAGTTCCACTGAGTTGTTTCATTGTTCCACTCTAGTATAAATCTAATCAAATTGATTGGTCACATACACATATTTAGCAGATGTTACTGCGGGTGTAGCAAAATGCTTGTGTTACTAGCTCCAACAGTGCAGTAGTATCTAACAATTCACAACAATACACAGAAATCTAAAAGTAAGAGAATGTAATTAAGAAATATATAAATATTAGGATGAACAATGTCAGAGTGGCATTGACCAAAATTCAGTAGAATACAGTATATACATATGAAATGAGTAAAACAGTATGTAAACATTATTAAAGTGACCAGTGATTCCATGTCTATGTACATAGGGCAGCAGGCTCTAAGGTGCAGGGATGAGTAACTGGGTGGTAGTTGGCTAGTGATGGCTATTTAACAGTCCGATGGCCTTGAGATAGAAGCTGATGCACTTGTATTGACCTCACCTTCTGGATGGTAGTTGGGTTAAGTAGCCATGGCTCAGGTGGTTAATGTCCTTGATGATCTTTTTGGCCATCCTGTGACATCGGGTGCTGTAGATGTCCTGGAGGGCAGGCAGTGTACCCCCGGTGATGCGTTGGGCAGACCGCACCACCCTCTGGAAAGACCTGCAGGCAGTGCAGTGCAGTTGCCGTACCAGGCGGTGATACAGCCCGACAGGATGCTCTCAATTGTAAATCTGTAAAAGTTTGTGAGGTTCTTAGGGGCCAAGCTGAATTTCTTAAGCCTCCTGATGTTAGAAGCACTGACTGGATACATTTAAAAGGTGTTAGAATGGGAGAGAGTTGACTTTGTATGTGCTTTCCCCTTTTTTGATGAGATACATGACGACAGACAGTTGAGTTCGAGTTGTTGTTATGTGGAATTTCCTCCCGAGGAATAAAATGGTAGTTATTGTCTAGCTTTTGAGAAGCTTATTTAACATTCCTCTAATTCCAGTCGTGTCAGTTATTGACAATCACGGAGTGCAGTTTGCCTGGCCCCAACCAAACTGATGCATCACGTGGTCGGGGCCCCATGCTGTTAGTGCAGTTAGCAACAGCAATGAAAACAGCACACACATCCAGATGGTAGATAGCTTGTGCTGCGAGTTGTCTTTTTGGCATCCAGTGTTTCTTGCGATCAGTTCTCTCCCTCAGGCTGTAAGGATTACAGATGGTACTGGGTCATCTTGACACATCTGAGGTGAGATGGGAAGTGAAGAAGAGGAACAAGACAAAGAGTGGGAAGCTGGAAAGAGGATGTGTAGTCTAAAGAGAGCGAAAACATGAGAAAGAGGAAAGGGAGCAATACAGACAGCAGAGAGAGAAAAACGAAAGTGGGACATGTGTGAATGAAGAATGAAGAATAGAAACACAGTAGAAGGTCAGCTGACCAATGGAAGAAGCTTCAGGTTTGTCAAAGTGTGATGAGAGGTAAGGGAATGGGTGCATGGAAGACACACTTTCACACCATAAGTCTGCTACCCTCTTCCAAAATACACACACACACACACACACAGATTTCCAAGCTTATCTACTTATCTACACCATTGTAGGAGCTCCCTCCCTGCTCCAAATAACATTGGAAAATACATACACCCCCCCCCCGAGTGCCGTTAACATCTAACATCTTATCCAGCATGCATTTCCCAATCATGTGCACTGAGGAGCGAATGGCATCTATCAGGAGTCACTGATGTATTGGTACTATCACCATTGACTTCTCTTTTCAACGACCCATTCATTGCCCCTCATTATACCCCTCTAGACCCACAGTCAGTCTACATCACACTCCGGGGCCAGCTCGATTGTGCTTAATTAAAGTATTGATTGTGTTAACGAGGCTAGATTTCCAGTCCACAGAGGCTACCTGCTGATTGGGCCTGATCTTTCTGAAGCCTTCGGCATTATTTCCTTTGCTGTTCAACAAACAAGTGCACTTACCGTACTGGAAGTCCCTATAGCTTCCATTTTAACTGTGCCCTGTGTCCCTGTTCAGCAGGCAGAGATAATAAACGAACACACTAACCTACTTTTTCCCTACAGCTGAAACCTGGACTGAGGCTGGGCCCTGCCTCGTGGGGGATGAGGCCCCCACCAAAACACCAGGGGGGGGGGGTTCATGACCTCACTTCAGGCTGAAATAACAGCCCCTCCAGTCCCATAGACATGTTCCAAATCCCAACGTTAGTTCCACCCTCTTCCCTGTATACTTGGGATCTTCCAAACTATGAAGTTAGCAGGGAAATAGAATGCATTTTCCAGCTCATGTGAACCATCAAGTTCTCAGAAAACTGAATAACAAATAGGGTGTACACATATTCCATGTGTTTATTGACATTACTTTGGGTTGTTAGTGCTTCTGTGAGTCTTATTTGCAGTTCATTTCATCTCTGAAAAAAATGCTGAATTTATGCAACTAATTTAGCAGCTAAAATACAAATCTGGGTTAGCTAGGGAGAGAAGCACATGGTGAGGGTTGTCATGGTCGACAGCAGAAACCAATGTGTAAAGGGAGACAAGATCACCTTTACTCTGTGTTTCTGTACGAGGGCAGTAGACTGCTGCTTATTGGTTGAGAGTGAGAACAGATGCGTTTGAACACATGCACAGCTTCCCTGGCACCTGAGGTCTAAGCCAAAGACAGACCCCCAATTCATTCATGTCTCTCTTAACATTGTCACCCTCCAACACTCAGTTAATTTCATTCATGTCTCTCTTAACCTTCAGTCACCCTCCAACACTCACAGTTCATTTCATTCATGCCTCTTAACCTTCAGTCACCCTCCAACACTGGCTGTTTATTTTTGTTATTTGGAAATGTGCTGCTGCTAGGAAGTATAGTTTATTGGTGAAACAGGTGAAACTATGCATAGGTAAAACAAATAAAAGGTTGAGGAGTCTAGACAGGGTGGGGGAAAAATGGCAAAAATGGCAAAATTGCAAGAATAAAAGTCAAATAAATGGGATATATTTGCTTTTAAGTCATCCATTTATTGCGGTTTCGTGAATACCTGCTCTGTGTGCAGAATGACATATACACACAGTAGTGTTGTAAATCTATTGGTTTCTAATGGTGAATTATCAATGCCGTACAGGAAAGGTCTGGGCTCATGCATTTCCTCACATGGTGCCAAGACACACAAGTAAGCAGATTGTTTTTATATGATTCTTATTGCGTTTGGCACGCATATATCCATAAATGTCAGTGCGCACACTTTTTTCATCCATCGTCTCCCGCTCTCTCTCGCACTCTCTCAAGCCTAGCTCACCATCACAAAAAAGGCCATGGAACACATTTAATGAGAAGTATTCCCTCCCATCTCATACTGTAGCCCTTTCATAACTCCAGTGATATGTTTTAGCCTGCTTCTTCCTGTTGGAATGGGTGAGGGAGAGAGTTATGTCCCATGTCAACACAGCTTAGAGACGTTCCCTGTCTCTCCGCCCACCCACACTCACAGTGCAAGTAATGTAGCCATGACAGAGAGCAGGGTTATTGCAGTCATACTGAATAGTAGCCTGGTCCCAGATCCGTTTGTGCTGTATCCAAATGTATCTATTTGTTTGGCAATGACAATAGGTGCTGACACAGCACAAACAATAGATCTAGACTAGAGAAAGAAGTGCATATATAGTGTAACAACAATAGAAACACAATGAGAATAGATGGAGATTCCTTGTCACTTTGAGCCTCTCCTAATAATATAAAATATTGTGTGAAACAAGGGTAAGAAAACTATTGCTCTTTTAATGTTAGTACCATGATGCCAAAGTCCACAAAAAAATGTGATGTTATTATCTCATAAACCTGAAAATCTCCTGCTGATGTACATGAATTCATATTTCCATTTGTTATGAAGGAGGATGCATAGTGAGTGTCAGGATAGGCATTTTTAAGAGTAAAAAAAATATATACATACAAATATAAGTCGATGCCTTGGCTGTCTGTACATTGTGTATTGCTGTTTATGTGAAGGAGATGTTATAGTTTATGACAGCGTTTCCCAAATTCGGTCCTCGGAACCCCAAGTGGAACACATTTAGTATTTTTCCTTAACACGACACTGATTCAAATTATCAAAGCTAGATAATTAGTTGATTATTTGAATCAGCTGAGTAGTGCTAGGACATAAAACAAAATGTGCACCCTTTGGGGTCATGAGGACAGAGTTTGGGAAACCCTGGTTTGTGATGTGAAGTTGGCAATTTAACACAAATTGTCAGTGACAGATAGGGTTTCATTGTTCTGTCTACATAGTTCATTCTGCTTATATAACATCCGCTTGTTAGCTAGAGAGATGACTCAGAGGAGCACAGATTATTGTCTCTGTCCTCTTTAAACAATTTCCAGACCAGGAGAATGTTGTTGCTTGTCCTCTGGGCTGTATTCTACTGACATCAGTAAATCATACAGAGCAGCCTAGAGCTTTAAGTCACATCTCATTACTTCATGGTAGTTGGTCACTTTGTTTCTCCTCAGTCAGAGAGAAAAAAAGGCCACAGTCCCCAGAAACAATCCAGACTACTACTTTTACTTCTGTTTGTCATAAGTCCTTGGCAGATCAGATAGATGGTTAAGTTTATTTAATCATTTCCCACCCCTCCTGGTTCTCTACTTGGACCGGTCCTGCCGTGCCCCGCACCACCAACACCCCCATGGGGAGGTGGTCAGTGGGCTGCTCCGTTGTAAGACTTGCCATACATAATGAAGTCTGTCTCTACTGGGTGGCTGGAGATGGGCTGCTTGTAGAGGGGGTTGGAGGCCTGGAGAGATGAAAGAGAGCGAGGGAGAGAGAAGTGGAGAGAGTAACAGAAAGTTTGAAAAATTGGACAGTTCAGCAACATGCACATGTTGAGGCAGGATGGACATTTAAGACAGTCTCAGAATTTTGGAACAGTCAGTGTTCCAAACAGTTCTTCCACTAACTGACAGCTATGTGGTCCAACATGAGGTCTGATGGTTCAACATATTGTTTTTGTTCCAGCAGATGCTTCAAGTTAGGCTCTTCACACTGATCACATTTACAGTGCCTTGCGAAAGTATTCGGCCCCCTTGAACTTTGGGACCTCTTGCCACATTTCAGGCTTCAAACAAAGATATAAAACTGTATTTTTTTGTGAGGAATCAACAACAAGTGGGACACAATCATGAAGTGGAACGACATTTATTGGATATTTCAAACTTTTTAACAAATCAAAAACTGAAAAATTGGGCGTGCAAAATTATTCAGCCCCCTTAAGTTAATACTTTGTAGCGCCACCTTTTGCTGCGATTACAGCTGTAAGTCACTTGGGGTATGTCTCTATCAGTTTTGCACATCGAGAGACTGAAATTTCTCCCATTCCTCCTTGCAAAACAGCTCGAGCTCAGTGAGGTTGGATGGAGAGCATTTGTGAACAGCAGTTTTCAGTTCTTTCCACAGATTCTCGATTGAATTCAGGTCTGGACTTTGACTTGGGCATTCTAACACCTGGATATGTTTATTTTTGAACCATTCCATTGTAGATTTTGCTTTATGTTTTGGATCATTGTCTTGTTGGAAGACAAATCTTCGTCCCAGTCTCAGGTCTTTTGCAGACTCCATCATATTTTCTTCCAGAATGGTCCTGTATTTGGCTCCATCCATCTTCCCATCAATTTTAACCATCTTCCCTGTCCCTGCTGAAGAAAAGCAGGCCCAAACCATGATGCTGCCACCACCATGTTTGACAGTGGGGATGGTGTGTTCATTGTGATGAGCTGTGTTGCTTTTACGCCAAACATAACGTTTTGCATTGTTGCCAAAAAGTTCAATTTTGGTTTCATCTGACCAGAGCACCTTCTTCCACATGTTTGGTGTGTCTCCCAGGTGGCTTGTGGCAAACTTTAAACAACACTTTTTATGGATATCTTTAAGAAATGGCTTTCTTCTTGCCACTTCCATAAAGGCCAGATTTGTGCAATATACGACTGATTGTTGTCCTATGGACAGAGTCTCCCACCTCAGCTGTAGATCTCTGCAGTTCATCCAGAGTGATCATGGGCCTCTTGGCTGCATCTCTGATCAGTCTTCTCCTTGTATGAGCTGAAAGTTTAGAGGGACGGCCAGGTCTTGGTAGATTTGCAGTGGTCTGATACTCCTTCCATTTCAATATTGTCGCTTGCACAGTGCTCCTTGGGATGTTTAAAGCTTGGGAAATCTTTTTGTATTCAAATCCGGCTTTAAACTTCTTCACAACAGTATCTCGGACCTGCCTGGTTTGTTCCTTGTTCGTCATGATGCTCTCTGCGCTTTTAACGGACCTCTGAGACTATCACAGTGCAGGTGCATTTATACGGAGACTTGATTACACACAGGTGGATTGTATTTATCATCATTAGTCATTTAGGTCAACATTGGATCATTCAGAGATCCTCACTGAACTTCTGGAGAGAGTTTGCTGCACTGAAAGTAAAGGGGGCTGAATAATTTTGCACGCCCAATTTTTCAGTTTTTGATTTGTTAAAAAAGTTTGAAATATCCAGTAAATGTTGTTCCACTTCATAATTGTGTCCCACTTGTTGTTGATTCTTCACAAAAAAATACAGTTTTATATCTTTATGTTTGAAGCCTGAAATGTGGCAAAAGGTCGCAAAGTTCAAGGGGGCCGAATACTTTCGCAAGGCACTGTAAGTGGTCATATAGAGCATATCATACAGACCTACCGCACAGAGCTTCGCAGCCAACTCCGAAGCTATGGTTGAAGACACGAACAAGTACAAGAATTCCCACTACGACCTCAGCAGAGCCATCAAACAGGCACAATGACAATATAGGATCAAGGTGGAATCCTATTACACCGGCTTCGATGCTCGACGCATGGGCTACAGTCCATAACAGATTACAAAAGGTGGATCTAGCCGTGATCTATCCAACAATGCCTCTCTACCAGAAAAAGACAATGCATTTTATGCACGCGTCAACAAAAACGCCACAAAGCCATGCACAAGGGCCCCCGCCGTCCCAGAGGACTTGGTGATCTCGCTCTCCAAGGCAGAAGTAAAGTTTTTAATCTGGTCAACACTTGCAAGGGGATGGGCCCAGACGGTATTCCAGGGTGCGTTCTCAGAGCATGTGCAGACCAGCTGGCAGGCATCTTCAATGTCATTTTCAACCTCTCCTTGTCACACTCTGTAATCCTCACGTCTAAAGCTGACCACCATCATTCCTGGTGGTTACTACCACCCTTTCCTGGTGCACTAACATCTGTAATCATGAAGTGCTTTGAAAGGCTGGTCATGGCACACAACACCATACCTTTATTTAACCAGGTAGGCCAGTTGAGAACACGTTCTCATTTACAACTGCGACCTGGCCAAGATAAAGCAAAGCAGTGCGACACAAACAGAGTTACACATGGAATAAACAAACATGCAATCAATAACACAATAGAAGAAAAAAAATCTATATACAGTATATGCAAATGACGTAAGGAGGTAAGGCAATAAATAGGCCATAGTGGAGAAGTAATTACAATTTAGCAAATTAACACTGGAGTGTTAGATGTGCAGATGATGATGGGCAAGTAGAAATACTGGTGTGCAAAAGAGCAAAGATTAAATAAAAAAAATATAGGGATGAGGTAGGTAGATTGGATGGGCTATTTACAGATGGGCTGTGTACAGATGCAGCGATCAGTAAGCTGCTCAGATAGCTGATGCTTAAAGTTAGTGAGGGAGATAAGTCTCCAACTTTAGCGATTTGTGTAATTCGTTCCAGTCATTGGCATCTACAGACGATGCAATCTCCACACTGCTCTCTCTCTCTCACCTGGAATACCTATATGAGAATGCTGTTCATCGACTACAGCTCAGCGTTCAACAACATGGTGGCCTCCAATCTCATCACCAAGTACGGGACCCTGGGACTGAACACCTGAATCCTGGAGTTCCTGATGGGACGCTCTCTGGTGGTGAAAGTAGGCAACAACATCCCTGCCACGCTGACCCTCAACATATGGGGGCCCCCTAGAGGTGTGTGCTTAAGCCCCTCCTGTACTCCAAGTTTAATCCCTATGTGGCCGTGCACGACTCCAACTCCATCAAGTTTGCTGACAACATGACAGTGGTAGGCCTGATCACCAACGTCAATGAGACAGCCGACAAGGAGGTGGTCAAAACTGGCAGTGTGGTGCCAGGACAACCATCGCTCTCTCAACATCAGCAAGACCAAGGAGCCGATTGGGGAAGACAGGAAACAGGGGGGCGGAGCACACCCCCCTCCACATCGACGGGGCCGTGGTGGAGAGGGTCAAGAGCTTGAAGTTCCTGGGTGTCCACATCACTGAGGACTTAAAATGGTCCTCTCATACCAGAACAGTCGTTAAATCAAATCAAATTTTATTTGTCACATACACATGGTTAGCAGATGTTAATGCGAGTGTAGCGAAATGCTTGTGCTTCTAGTTCCGACAATGCAGTAATAACCAACAAGTAATCTAACTAACAATTCCTAAACTACTGTCTTATACACAGTGTAAGGGGATAAAGAATATGTACATAAGGATATATGAATGAGTGATGGTACAGAGCAGCATAGGCAAGATACAGTAGATGGTATCGAGTACAGTATATACATATGAGATGAGTATGTAAACAAAGTGGCATAGTTAAAGTGGCTAGTGATACATGTACTACATAAGGATGCAGTTGATGATATAGAGTACAGTATATAGGTATGCATATGAGATGAATAATGTAGGGTAAGTAACATTGTATAAGGTAGCATTGTTTAAAGTGGCTAGTGATATATTTACATCATTTCCCATCAATTCCCATTATTAAAGTGGCTGGAGTTGAGTCAGTGTCAGTGTGTTGGCAGCAGCCACTCAATGTTAGTGGTGGCTGTTTAACAGTCTGATGGCCTTGAGATAGAAGCTGTTTTTCAGTCTCTCGGTCCCAGCTTTGATGCACCTGTACTGACCTCGCCTTCTGGATGATAGCGGGGTGAACAGGCAGTGGCTCGGGTGGTTGATGTCCTTGATGATCTTTATGGCCTTCCTGTAACATCGGGTGGTGTAGGTGTCCTGGAAGGCACATCAACGCCTCTTCTCGCTCAGAAGGCTGAAACGATTTGGCATGGCCTCCCAGATCCTCAGTCAATGTTACAGCTGCACCATTGAGAGCATCCTGACTGGTTGTGTCGCCAACTGGTATGGCAACGGTACCACCGCAAACGGAAGGCCCTACAGAGAGTTTTGCGGACGGCCAAGTGCATCACTGGGGGTGAGCTCCCAGCCATCCAGGACGTACATGCCAGGCGGTGTCTGACAAAGGTCCAAAAAATTGCCAAAGACTCCAGCTAGTGAGACATGAACTGTTCTCCATGCACCCGTCCGGCAGGCGGTACCAGTGCATCAAGGCTCAGATAAACAGACTCCTTAACAGCTTCTATCCCCTGACCACGAGACTGTCCCCACCACAATTACTGCTCTCCCTCTCCCACAGACTATCCACACTAACTCTATGCACATCCACAGGACCCTACCCACTCAGACACGACCTACCTTGCTGCTAAATTATTGATTTGATTTATTACTCCATTACACTGCTGTCCATTGATTATTGATTGCCATTAGTATGTATATATTTATCCTGCTACTGGTCACTTTTCAGCCCTGTTTCCATGTACAGTGTATATCCTACTACATGGGTACCTGACATGGTCTGAAAGCGAGGGTGAATAACATTTTTTGAATTAAACATTTTAAATGTAAAATGCTTACTTTTTTCCAACAATTTCCTACAGTTTCTTCACAGGCGGAATACATATTTATGAACAGGATACAACTATTTTTCTTAGATTGTGCTACAAATAATGAAATTGAACACAGAATGAACAGAAGGCCAGAAAAGAAAGTGCACATTTATCTATATTCCATCAGTGCGCAACAATGCCTAATTAATCATAACCATTACAGAGAACAAATCCTAATTGCCCCATACATACATACAGTCAATAAAAAAACAAGTGCCATTTAAGTTTGATTTATTGAAACCGTAATACCAACTGGTTATATTATATTGTGGAACACAATCTTCAAAAAGATAGTAATCTCAGCAGTGGCACTTGCTTGCAGAAGCCTATGGCTGTGCAATAGAACAGCATTGTTTTGTTAATTTAGCAGACAAGACAATCTTATTTCCCAAGCCCTTATCACAGACAAGACACCTATTTTGTAGTAAAAAAACATGTAATATAACAGAATACATTTCCAAATGAAAAAAAAGTTACCAGTGCTAAGTGATGTGCATATCCTGTCTTGAACAGTTATTCTCAGTGGTCATTTGAAATGGGGGTCAATTTGGCGAGTTGAAAGACAATTGTTTCAGGGTTACAAACCAAAATCTGTCTTCTTTTCGATAGACAGACGTTCAATTTAGTTTATTCTGCCTATTCTTTGGAATTTTCTAAAAAAAAGGTTAATTCCACATTGAACACTGCATGGTGATGAATTACAGCCACATCTTTTTGTTGAGTAGGCTTAAGGATTCTGATGAAAATATGCTCTGTCTGCATCGAACTAACGTTAATCCATATTTTCAGTGTGGAAGCAAAGCATATTCCACCATATAGTTTTACAGTATTTGAAAAAAAAATGAATCTCTGGTTAAAGATAGTTTTGAGTCCGTCGAGATGTTATTTTAATGAACCTTTATTTAACTAGGGAAGTCAGTTAAGAACAAATTCTTATTAAAGAAGGCTTAACACGGCCAACGCTGGTCGGAGTCAAACGAGACTCATGCGCATCTCTACCTCCGACAGAATTTTTTAGTTTGAAGCGCTGTCAGTTTCAGCAATTTGATTTGAATAAAATTGGATTTGACCATTAAAGTGTTTAAAACTTGTCCAGCAGAATACATATCTGATGCAACAAGGGTAAAAACTGCTTATTTGGTCAATATTACTTACCAAGCAAAGCAGAGCTGTTTTATCGACATAAAAATATCCTATGCTTTTTCTATTTTGCGCATAGGCACATACGCTACATTGTAACTTTTTTATTTAACTGGCCAAGTCAGTTAAGAACAATATATTATTCACAATGAAGTCCTAGTAACTACCTGGTTCAGGGGCAGAAGGACAGATTTTTACCTCGTCAGCTCAGGAATTTAAACTAGCAACCTTTTGTTTACAGACCCAACGCTCTAACCACTAGGCTTCCTGCACCCGCATATGGGGTTCAACCAGGACTGTTACATTTGTAACTGAATGAAGACATTTAAACAATGGAATTTAACCTATTGTTAGGAAAAAAAGATGGGATAAAATGTAGAATGAATCATATAATATTAGGCCTATGTGCTCAATGGGATTAAGATCCGGGCTCTTTGCTGGCCATGGCAGAACACTGACATTCCTGTCTTGCAGGAAATCACGCACAGAACGAGCAGTATGGCTGGTGGCATTGTCATGCTGGAGGGATGTCAGGATGAGCCTGCAAGAAGGGTACCACATGAGGGGGGAGGATGTCTTCCCTGTAACGCACAGCGTTGAGCTTGCCTGCAATGACAACAAGCTCAGTCCGATGATGCTGTGACACACCGCCCAACACCATGATGGGCCCTCCACCTCCAAATTGATCCCGCTCCAGAGTACAAGCCTCAGTGTAACGCTCACTCCTTCACCATCACCCCTAGTGAGACAAAACCGCGACTCGTCAGTGAAGAGCACTTTTTGCCAGTCCTGCCTGGTCCAGCAATGGTGGGTTTGTGCCAATAGGTGACGTCGTTTCTTACAACAGGCCTACAAGCACTCAGTCCAGCCTCTCTCAGCCTATTGCGGATAGTATGAGCACTGATGGAGGGATTGTGTTCCTGGTGTAACTCGGGCAGTTGTTGCCATTCTGTACCTGTCCCACAGGTGTGATGTTCAAATGTACCGATCCTGTGCAGGTGTTGTTACACATGGTCTGTCACTGTGAGGACAATCAGCTGTCTGTCCTGTCTCCCTGTAGCGCTGTCTTAGGCCTCTCACAGTAGGGACATTGCAAATGATTTCCCTGGCCACATTTACATCATGCCTCCTTGCAGCATTCCTAAGGCACATTCACGCAGATGAGCAGGGATCCTGGGCATATTTCTTTTGGTGTTTTTCAGCGTCAGTAGAAAGGCCTCTTTAGTGTCCTATGTTTTCAGAACTGTGACCTTAATTGCCTAGCGTCTCTACGCTGTTAGTGTCTTAACGACCGTTCCACAGGTGTATGTTCTTAATTGTTTATGGTTTATTGAACAAGCATGGGAAACATGCTAGTATAAAACCTTTACAATGAAGATCTGTGAAGTTATTTAGATTTTTACAAATTATCTTTGAAAACAGGGTCCTGAAAAAGGGACTGAGTTTATATTATTAGTATTACTACATTGTTGGGAAATAGCTCTCAAGGTAAGAATATCACTGTACTGTTTTACACCCGTTGTATCTTGTGCACGTGGGGATTAAAACTTTGAAATACATCTTTGTTCCTTCCCCAGTTCACACATATGGCTTCAGTGTTATGATACATGGAAACTGTTCCAAAAGGACATTAGATGTATACCACAATGAGATGAAAGACAACAATACATTCCACAACTTGGCATTTCAAATGGAATGTGCTTATATCCTATCCTTCGCAGACATGCAAGACTAATCACTTATATAGGCCTACTCTTGTCCCAAAACAGGCATCACAGCAATTCACACAGCCTTTCATTTGATAGATGGTGTAATAGTCCTCATTGACTCCCATGTCAAATGTGGCTCAGTCACATATGAATTCAACCTGTTTATATGTGCAGTGCCTTCTGAAAATATTCATACCCCTCCTTGACTTATTCCATATTTTGTTGTGTTACAGCCTGAATTCAAAATGGTGCATTTTCTCACCCATTTATCTACACAATACCCCCTAACGACAATGTGAAAACATGCTTTTAGATTTTTGTTGACAATTTACTGAAAATGAAATACAGATATATTTAATTCACATCAGTATTCACACCCCTGAATCAATGATGGTAAAACCACACTATGCAGTGATTACAGCTGTGAGTCTGAGTAAGTCTCGAGCTTTGCACACCAGGATTGTACAATATTTGCCCATTATTCCTTTTCAAATTCTTCAAGCTCTGTTAAGTTGGTTGTTGATCATTGCTAGACACCCATTTTCAAGTCTTGTCATAGATTTAAGCTGATTTAAGTCAAAACTGGTGCTAGGCCACTCAGGAACATTCAATGTCGTCTTGGTAAGAAACACCAGTGTATATTTGGCCTTGTGTTTTAGGTTACTGTCCTGCTGAAAAGGTGAATTAATCTCCCAGTGTCTGGTGGAAAGCAGAGTGAACCAGGTTTTCCTCTGGAATTTTGCCTGTGCTTAGATCTATTTAGTTTATTTTTTATCCCTGCCCCCACAAAAAAACTCCTAGTCCTTGCTGATGACAAGCAAACCCATAACATGATGCAGCCACCACCATGCTTGAAAATATGGTTATGGAAAATATGGTTCTCCGTGATGTGTTGGATTTTCCATAAAAAAAACACTTTGCATTCAGGACATGAAGTTAATTTCTATGCAGCATTACTTTAGTGCCTTATTGCAAACAGAATGCATATTTTGGAATATTTTCATTATGTACATGCATCCTTTTCACTCTTGCCATTTAGGTTAGTTTTGTGGAGTAACTACAATCACTACCATTAAACTCTTGAACTGTTTTAAAGTCACAATTGGCCTCCGGCAATGGAGTTAGGAAGGACGCCTGTATCTTTGTAGTGAATGGGTGTATTGATACACCATCCAAAGTGTAATTAATAATGCTCAAAGGGATAGTCAAGGTCTGCTTTCTTTTTTGCAAGGCATTGGAAAACACTCCCTGGTCTTTGTGGTTTAATTCTGTTTGAAATTCACTGTTTGACTGAGGGACCTTACAGATAATTATATGTGTGGGGTAGAGAGATGAGGTAGTCATATTTTTATTTATTTAAACACTATTAATGCACAAAGAGTTCATGCAACGTATGTGACTTGTGAAGCACATTTTTACTCCTGAACTTATTTAGGCTTGCCATAACAAAAGGGGTTGAATACTACTGACTCAACACATCTCTGCTTTTCATTTTTTATTCATTCGTAAACATTTCGAAAAACATAATTCCACTTTGACAGTGTGTAGGCCAGTGACATCAAAAAGATTTATATTCAGGCTGTAACAACAAAATGTTGAAAAAGTCAACTTTCTGAAGGCACTGTAAATCACTGTTATAAATAGGACAGTCATCCTCCTCACCATCTCGTAACGTGCGCGGCAGCGTGCGCTCTGGAAGCGGGCAAACTCCCGTCGGTCGTGCACGGTGATGACCAGCTTCCAGATGGCGAGCAGCACAATGCCCACCAGCAGGATACTGCCCACCACCGCCAGGAGGACCGTCATGGCATCCGGCGCTGCGCCACACTCTGGAGACGGGAGGGGAGACAAACAAAGATTATTAAAAAGCAGATGTACATAGGAACTAAGAAAATACACAAAGAGAAATAAAGAGAAATATATAAAGAGAAATATATAAAGAGAAATATATAAAGAGTAATATACACTGAACAAAAATATAAACACCATGGTCAAAGTGTTGGTCCCATGTTTCTTGAGTTGAAATAAAAGATCACAGAAACTTTCCATACGCACAAAAGGCTTATTTCTCTCACATGTTGTGCACAAATTGTTTACATCTCCGTTAGTAAGCATTTCTCCTTTGCCAAGATAATCCAAGATTTTAAGGGGGGGAGGCAATTGGCAGGAATGGCCACCAGAGCTGTTTCCATAGAATAGAATGTTAATTTCTCTACCATTAGCCGCCATAAGAGTGGTCTATGGTAGAGGTGGGGTTATGGTATGCGCCGGCATAAGGTACGGACAACGAACACAATTGCATTTCATCGATGGCAATTTGAATGCAGTTACTGTGACGAGATCCTGAGGCCCGTTGCCATGCCATTCATCCACGTTTCAGCATGATAATGCACAGCCCCATGGAACTGTACACAATTCCTGGAAGCCGAAAATGTCCCAGTTCTTGAATGAACTGAATACTCACTAGACATGTCACCCATTGAGCATGTTTGGGATACTCTGGATCCACAGGCCACAATCAACAGCCTCTATGCTAAGGAGATGTGTTGCGCGGCATAAGGCAAATGGTGGTCATACCAGATACTGACTGGTTCTCTGATACACGCCCCTACCGTTTTTTGTTTTTTTAAAGGTATCTGTGAAAAACAGATGCATATCTGTATTCCCAGTCATAAGAAATCCATACATTCCTAGACAGTCCTAGTTAATTAATTAATTTAAATTGACTGATTTCCTTATATAAACTAACTCCGTAAAACCTATAAAATTGTTGCGTTTATATTTTTGTTCAGTGTGTGTGTGTGTGTGTGTGTGCATATATATATATACACACATACAGTGGGGCAAAAAAGTATTTAGATTTTATTTCTCATTTTGTCTGTCATAGTTGAAGTGTACCTATGATGAAAATTACAGGCCTCTCTTTTTAAGTGGGAGAACTTGCACAATTGGTGACATATACATATATATATATACACACACACACACACACACACACACACACACACACACACACACACACACACACACACACACACACACACACACACACACACACACACACACACACACCTCAAAAAAAATAAAGGGAACACTTAAACAACAATGTCATACAGGCACGTGGAGGCCACACACACTACTGAGCCTCATTTTGACTTGTTTTAAGGACATTACATCAAAGTTGGATCAGCCTGTAGTGTGGTTTTCCACTTTAATTTTGAGTGTGACTCCAAATCCAGACCTCCATGGGTTGATAAATTTGATTTCCATTGATAATTTGTGTGATTTTTGTTGTCAGCACATTCAACTATGTAAAGAAAAAAGTATTTAATAAGAATATTTCATTCATTCAGATCTAGGATGTGTTATTTTAGTGTTCCCTTTATTTTTTGAGCAGTGTATATAAGAGAGAGAGATAGATAGGATTATAGACAAAGGGAGATGCAAGAAAGAAAGAGTCAAACAATCATACAGAATAGCTGTTAAAAAAAACAGGCCTCGTTTACACAAAAACATTTAAATCTAATATCATAACCCAATTGTCCAATAGAGTGCATGTCCAAAATAGACCTAGACACTCTACAGATACTAACAGACAGACATGGTATTCACTATTTCATACTACAACACATGACCTTCTCTGTTATTGTTTAATCCTCCATGTCTTTGAATGTGAAGAGAAGCAGCTGGCTGATATGTTATGTCCATGTTTTCTGTAGCAGTACTGACCTGGCTCTTTGAGCGCGGTGAGGACTGACATGCCGTTGGCGTGTTCAGAGTACATGAACTTCATCACACACTCGTTCTCCGTCTTGTACAAGCAAAGGACAGCGTTTGGGTCTTCCGTTTCTATAAGAGGACAACAAAAGAGAGGGGCACTGCTGAGACACAAGCGAGAAAAAAGCTGGCGAAACTTACTGAGAGAAGAAACAAAAGACAAAAGAAAGAAAACAAGAGCATGGTGAGAGCTCCAACAACACAACAATGTGGGAAAATGTATCAAGATGCATTGCTTTATTGTGAAATCACTCTTGGACAAGTGAATGTTCACATTCCACTGTAAGGACAGAGCCATTTGCTTTGCTTTTTTGTCCTTGTTTTTGTGAACTCTATCATTCAAATATTCTAAATGCCTTGTGGACTGAGGAATTAGACTAGCTCTAACCCCTCCGACGTCTTCCATCTCCCCTCGATTCCCTCCAGCCTCCTCTCCCCTCTCTGCTTTCGGCGGGAGAGAAGTTTCTGGAATGTACATTCAGAGTCTATTAGGGGAGGTCAGATGGTTGGAATAGCACAGGGAGAGAACGCAGTGAACAGAGCAGATCTAGGACAGTGAGGGCATAGCGACAGTGAGGGGAGAACCTTAAAGATATAACAATCTCTTTAAATCCAGAGCCCATGTTGAGTCTGAAACAGCACCTTATTGCCATCTCAGCATCACAATGTCCCCACAAGCAACATTAACATATTAAAACATTCCTAGTTAACTATCTCCCGAAATGCAAAACGCTGAAGGGATCCAGACAGACCAAAACCTGGGACTGTCTATGTTCCACTTAAGACCTGTGCGTTTTAAAAGACAGCACGTGATGACACTTTAGAGTTATGGGTGCAGGTAGAGTTACATGTTTGTTTAGAGGGTGGGGTAGATGGGGAGTAGGCATCATGTTTTAATGGGGCTGCGTGTCTTTGAACCAAATGATGGGTTTGGCTGCATGGCGCTGCCCGTTATTATAAGCTGCTACCCGGAGGACAGAACAGAAGATGTCCGTCCGCTCTGCCACTAGAGACCCAGACTGACACTCGCCAGAAAATAACAGACACCCACTCTTGAGTGGAGAGGGTATATTTATTTTCATAAATAATTACAGATGAGGCATATGGGCGTGTGTGTGGGTTGGAGAAGCGTGCGTTACGTTGGTCTGAGCTAACCCGTCAGAGCAGCTGGGTGAGTAATTACAGATGAGGCATATGGGCGTGTGTGTGGGTTGGAGAAGCGTGCGTTACGTTGGTCTGAGCTAACCCGTCAGAGCAGCTGGGTGAGTAATTACAGATGAGGCATGTGTGTGTGGGTTGGAGAAGCGTGCGTTACCTTGGTCTGAGCTAACCCGTCAGAGCAGCTGGGTGAGTAATTACAGATGAGGCATATGGGCGTGTGTGTGGGTTGGAGAAGCGTGCGTTACGTTGGTCTGAGCTAACCCGTCAGAGCAGCTGGGTGAGTAATTACAGATGAGGCATATGGGCGTGTGTGTGGGTTGGAGAAGCGTGCGTTACGTTGGTCTGAGCTAACCCGTCAGAGCAGCTGGGTGAGTAATTACAGATGAGGCATATGGGCGTGTGTGTGGGTTGGAGAAGCGTGCGTTACGTTGGTCTGAGCTAACCCGTCAGAGCAGCTGGGTGATGTCACATTAGCTAAAACAGCTCAAACGATACGTATGCCGTGTTTTGGCAAGTCTGTGCTCAATAAGAGTGGGAGAGAGATAATAAACTAGAACAAGGGAAGACGTCTGTAGTGCATCAACAACAAACTGCTGCAGCCGCTAATCACAGATCTCTCTCTCTCTCTCTCTCTCTCTCTCTCTCTCTCTCTCTCTCTCCTGGCCAGCTGATGTTAGAGAGGGGAACCACAGTCAGTCAGTGTTTTGTTTACTCACTAAGCGTTTCCACAGTGATGATCTCGTCCTTGCATAGCCGCTGGCATGTCTGGTTGTCGGACAGTCTTCCGGAGTCGAAAAGCCGGCACTCGATGCATTCCCTGGAGTGGAGATAGAGAGAGATGACAGAGCGACAAGAGAGGCCGTGCGTGGCATAATTACATATGTGGCGTGTTTACAGGAGCAGAGGTGACCATGCCAAGGGTTTAAGATCAGTTTATGGTCAAGGGTCACACCCAAAATGTTCACCTTTTACCTCTGAAATGAGAGCCATGTGTGAGTATAGGAGCATGCTGGGAGAGTACAACTGTGACTGACAGCAACACATTCCCTGGGATGGCCTGCTGATACACTCTGTTCCTGATATAGGATGAGTGATTCGAGTGAGGAGTTTGAGTCGTAAACCTTTTGCTTTTTCGGGGGACACCAATGGAATGGGAGCCATCTTAACATCTTTCTGAATCATAGTCCACAGTCGCTGAGACACGCTAGTCTGGCATCCCATTGTGATATAGCTGTGTGGCTCTGAGACTACCACCCATGGGGGGCGTGCAGCCCAAAAGCGCACATCCTCACAATTCCCAACCAAAGCATCTCCGGTATGCCTCTCCTATTAATTTAAAAGAGTTGCATGAGCTGATAATTATAAAAGGACGGAAAGCCAATGGGTCTAATATTCCTGGAACACTGCTGTGCATCCGCGGACACGTTTTGTACTCTGATAGACCCTTTACAGAAATAAATCCTTTTTGTACCTTAATGCATGGTAATGGCTGATATGCGTCTCACCATGATAGGTCAAACCACAGCTTCAGGTGCACATTAGAAACCCCTGGACACTTAGGACATGGTTGACCCTCCTCTCCTTCCCTACTCTTCTTCTTGCCTTCCCTCTTTCCCTCCACACATCCCTTCCTCTCTGTCCCGTACCTTTTGGTGCCACAGGCATCGGGGCAGGTGGGGCATTTCTCACAGGTGTCCCCGAAGGCCCCTGGTTCTGTACACTGGCAGTGCCCGCACACACAGCTGCCTCGCCCACTACAGATCTTCCCGTCATCAGACACACAGGAAGACGTGTCCGTGGAGCAGTTACAGTTGTCTCCGATGTAGCCCGCATGGCACTTACACTCCCCACAGTGGCACTCTCCGTGACCTGAGAAGAGAGGAGGTATGGAGGGGGAGACTATGAGGACAGTCCTCACAGACACAGTGTCAAGTGGTATTAAACACAGGTCCATATGGTAGAGCCAAGGAGCAATATGCAGTTGATACATACATTTGGTCTTATAAATGCATGATCTGTACCTATTGATTCTTGAAGAATATAACTATAAATGCTTAGTTCAACTGTCGAACACTGTCAGAACACAAAATATAAAACTTGTTTGTATCCAATGTTGGTAAACAAAGTAAATGTAAAACACTGTATATCCTCAAAACATGGTTAAAACTATCATTTTGATATCATCAATGGTCTGTTCTTGACATGAATTTGAGTGTGGACACATTTCTCCAAGCCCAGGAGGGAGGAGGCTTTGTTATGGTTTTAACTGCTGATTAGAGAAAAGAAAAAAACATACACCTACACATTCCACGAAAGGATTTTAACTGGGAAGAAGTTTCTTAATGTTTGAACAATCTATAGACAATACAGCCATTCACAATCCTTCGGCTTAACCCAAATTGTTATGGATCACAAAAGCTGTGATCTTCCTTGCCCCCGGGCTCCCGAGTGGTGAAGATGTCTAAGGCACTGCAGGCGTCACTACAGACACCCTGGTTCGAAATAAAAGGTTACATTTTATTTCATCAGTCATGAACAACTGGATTACTTTCAATTATTCCAGTTGGGGCTTGGGTCTCTAGAACCAATAACGGGCATGCAAGCCTAACAAACTTAAATGGAACGAAGCTTATCGACATTGGAAGCAGCCCAAGGTGAAGCTAAGCCTTAATAGGTGTGATGTCAGAGTAGAGTTAATCACAGATCAAACACTGATTTTTCTCAGTAGCGGTGCTGGGTCCTGTGTGTGTGTGTGTGTGTTGGGGAGGCCTAAGGGCAGTTCTCACAGTAACGACACACAGTAGGCTGGGTTCTTCAGACAAGAGAAATAACCCCTTAAAAGCTTTATCAAAGTAAAACAATTAGTCTACTGTAAAAAAAAAATGAAAGAAAAGCTTTTTGTGCATATGGACAATTTCAGGGATCTTTTATTTCAGCACATGAAACATGGTACCAACACTACATGTGTTTATATTTTTGTTCCGTATAGGTAGAAGAGAGATCTTTCCTAATCCAGGTGTTTTAGCCTAGTCCCCTCTAATGGCAGGATAATTCCACAGGGTTTAAATATTAAGAAAGCCTAATACTACAATAAAACTTAAAAGGTTGAACAACATGGGTCTAACTAACCAGTCTGAACACTGCAGCAAATCACAATGATGGTAAACTACTAGCGTACAGTGTGATGTTTCATCTATGGAGCCGTTTTTTAAAGCTTGTTCTAGAATCTACAGAAGGATTCCATTCTGTTGTGGTACAGTAGATATGTATGCCGATTGACAGACAGGGCCCAGAGACTGTGGAACGCCTAACAAATGTAATTAGTGCTGTCTGAGTAGGATGTTCATATTGTTTTAGACACACTACACCCTTAAATCATGGTAATAAGGATTTCGTGGCTAAGTAATTTTGCTCCTAGATGATGCATATATGAACTACACATCGACCCATCCAGCCAAAAGTGAGAGGTTTAAAAAAATAATACTTTTAGTCGCCAATGTACCAGAACATGTCTTAATGGGATTAGTGTTGTTTTTAAGGACCATATTTTAAGAGGTGGAAAAGTTGAGTCTGGTCAGATTAATCACCCCTGTGGTTTATGATCATGTCTTTGCCGCGCCCAACAATGGTCACTGACGGCGGCCAGTAGCACAACCAGGGTGTGTGCCTCCTGGTCCTGGCGGCTGAGTCACTGTGAGCGAGGCCTGGGAACTTGTCTTTAACCAGAGGCCATTGCTGGGAAATTCATAGTGCGAGTGGCAATGTCACAGTAGATCAGGGCTTTCCAACCCTGTTCATGGAGAGATACCATCCTGAAGGTTTTCGCTCCAACCCTAATCTAGAGCACCTGATTTGAATAATTGGCTGGTTGATAAACCAGGTTAGTTACAACTGGGGCTGGAGTGTAAACCTACAGGATGGTAGCTCTCCAGGAACAGGGTTGGAGAGCGCAATTCATCTTGGAGGTTTGTTTGGGTAACGCTCACTTGACTGTCTACATGACACACTGACTACTGCCTCGTGGCTTCTACAATATTGTTTTCAAACACTGAGGCATGTCCTAACGTGCTGCGGTTTCTCCTATTCCCTACTTCTCAATATTGTGTGTGCGTCTCAAATCAAACTTTGTCACATGCGCAGAATACAGTGCAGATCTTGATGTGAAATAGTTTTGGCAAGTCAGTTAGGACATCTACTTTGTGCATGACACAATTCTTCCAACAATTGTTTACAGACAGATTATTTCAATTATAATTCACTGTATCACAATTCCAGTGGGCCAGAAGTTCATCCTTGGGAGCAATTTCCAAATGCCTGAAGGTACCACGTTCATCTGTACAAATAATAGTACACAAGTATAAACACCATGGGACCACGCAGCCGTCATACCGCTCAGGAAGGAGATGTGTTCTGTCTCCTAGAGATAAACGTACTTTGGTGCGAAAAGTGCAAATCAATCCCAGAACAGCATCATCATGTTGTGGGGGTGCTTTGCTGCAGGAGGGACTGGTGTACTTTGTTAGGGTTCGTTCCTGTTTCCTTGTCAATCATTGGTGAAATCAGCATTATGACAATATCTTTAATTAAATAACTAAAAAACCTTTATTAATACAATTGCAGACAGAAGTTGACAATCAGGAACATAGCACCCATGTTTCCGAGTAAGTTCTGCATCAAAGAAAAGGTCAAACCCGAAATCCAGTCCTAGTGATGTCACTGCCTACATCATTATCTTTTACTCATGAGACCAAAACCATGCCTACAAAGCTATATAAACAAAGCTTTTAGTGTGTTATCTAAAAGCTTAGCAGTAAATGACCCAGTTGATTTATAGTGGAATGTCTGAGTTCTCTCCCCTACAGAGTTCTGTCCCAGTCACACATTTCTTCGAGGGGACTCTTTATAAGAAAGAGAGCGCGAGAACTAGAAAACTGTGGAACAATATTAAAACCTCATAATGTACACTGCTCAAAAAAATAAAGGGAACACTAAAATAACACATCCTAGATCTGAATGAATGAAATATTCTTATTAAATACTTTTTTCTTTACATAGTTGAATGTGCTGACAACAAAATCACACAAAAATGATCAATGGAAATCAAATTTATCAACCCATGGAGGTCTGGATTTGGAGTCACACTCAAATTTAAAGTGGAAAACCACACTACAGGCTGATCCAATTTTGATGTAATGTCCTTAAAACAAGTCAAAATGAGACTCAGTAGTGTGTGTGGCCTCCACATGCCTGTATGCCTCCTCCCAGACCTGGACTAAAGCATCCGCTAACTCCTGGACAGTCTGTGGTGCAACGTGGCGTTGGTGGATGGAGCGAGACATGATGTCCCAGATGTGCTCAATTGGATTCCGATCTGGGGAGGGCCAGTCCATAGCCACAATGCCTTCCTCTTGCAGGAACTGCAGACACACTCCAGCCACATGAGGTCTAGCATTGTCTTGCATTAGGAGGAACCCAGGGCCAACCGCACCAGCCTATGGTCTCACAAGGGGTCTGAGGATCTCATCTCGGTACCTAATGGCAGTCAGGCTACCTCTGGCGAGCACATGGAGGGCTGTGCGGCCCCCCAAAGAAATGCCACCCCACACCATGACTGACCCACCGACAAACCGGTCATGCTGGAGGATGTTGCAGGTAGCAGAACGTTCTCCACGGCTTCTCCAGACTGTCACGTCTGTCACGTGCTCAGTGTGAACCTGCTTTAATCTGTGAAGAGCACAGGGCGCCAGTGGCGAATTTGCCAATCTTGGTGTTCTCTGGCAAATGCCAAACGTCCTGCACGGTGTTGGGCTGTAAACACAACCCCCACCTGTGGACGTCGGGCCCTCATACCACCGTCATGGAGTCTGTTTCTGACCGTTTGAGCAGACACATGCACATTTGTGGCCTGCTGGAGGTCATTTTGCAGGGCTCTGGCAGTGCTCCTCCTTCTCATCCTTGCACAAAGGCGGAGGTAGCGGTCCTGCTCCTATGGCCTCCTCCACGTCTCTTGATGTACTGGCCTGTCTCCTGGTAGCGCCTCCATGCTCTGGACACTACACTGACAGACACAGCAAACCTTCGCCCATCCTGGATGAGCTGCACTACCTGAGCCACTTGTGTGGGTTGTAGACTCCGTCTCATGCTACCACTAGAGTGCAAGCACCACCAGCATTCAAAAGTGACCAAAACATCAGCCAGGAAGCATAGGAACTGAGAAGTGGTATGTGGTCCCACCTGCAGAACCAGTCCTTTATTGGGGTTGTCTTGCTAAATGCCTATAATTTCCACCTGTTGTCATTTGGTACAGCCCCAATCATGACCCATAGGTGAACTTCTAACAACTTCACAAAATAGATGGCATCATGAGGAAGGAGAATAATGCGGATATATTGAACCAACATCAAGACATCAGTCAAGAAGTTCAAGTTTGGTCACAAATGGGTCTTCCAAATGGACAATGACTGCAAGCATACTTCCAAAGTTGTGGCAAAATGGCTTAAGGACAACAAAGTCAAGGTATTGGAGAAGCCATCACAAAGCCCTGATCTCAATCCTATAGAGAAAATTTGTGGGCAGAACTGAAAAAGTGTGTGTGAGCAAGGCCTACAAACCTGACTCGGTTACTGACTCCGTTACAAACTGACTCAAGGAATGGGCCAAAAGTCACCCAACTTATTGTGGGAAGCTTGTGAACGGCTACCTGAAATGTTTGACCCAAGTTAAATCAATTTAAAGGCAATGCTACTAAATACTAATTGAGTGTATGTAAACTTCTGACCCACTGGGAATGTGATGAAAGTCAGAATAAATAAAAAATCTGAAATAAATGATTCCCTCTACTATTATTCTGACATTTCACGTTCTTAAAATAAAGTGGTGATCTTAACTGACCTATGACAGGGAATTTTTACTTGGATTGAATGTCAGGAATTGGGAAAAACTGAGTTTAAATGTATTTGGCTAAGGTGAATGTAAACTTCTGACTTCAACTGTAGGCCTTGGATGGCAGGAAGCTTGACCCAGTGATGTACTGGGCCGTACGCACTACCCTCTGTAGCGCCTTATGGTCAGACGCCGAGCAGTTGCCATACAGGGTGGTGATGCAACCGGTCAGGATGCTCTTGACGGTGCAGCTGTAGAACTTTTTGAGGATCTGGGGACCCATGCCAAATATTTTCAGTCTCCTGAGGGGGAATAGGTGTTGTTGTGCCCACTTCACAACTGTCTTGGTGTGCTTGACCATGTTAGTTTGTTGGTGATGTGGACATTAAGGAACTTTCAATTCTCGACCCGCTCCATTACAGCCCCATCGATATTAATGGGGGCCTGTTGGGCCCACCTTTTCCTGTAATCCACGATCGGCTCCTTTGTCTTGCTCACATTGGGGGAGAGTTTGTTGAGGATCAGCATGGCAGACTTGTTGCTTACCCTCACCACTTGGAGGCGGCCCCTCAGGAAGTCCAGTACCTGTTGCAGAGGGAGGTGTTTAGTCCCAGGGTCCTTAGCTTAGTGATGACCTTTGAGGGTACTACGTTATTGAATGGTGAGCTAAAGTCAATGAAGAGTATTCTCACATAGGTGTTCCTTTTGTCCAGGTGGGAAAGGGCAGTGTGGAGTGTGATTGAGATTGCGTCATCTGTGGATCTGTTGGGCCGGTATGCGAATTGTAGTGGGTCTAGGGTATCCTGGAGGATGCTGTTGATGTATGTGTGCGCGTGCGTATGTGTTTGTCTGTGAGAGAAAGAGTGTTTTTAAATAACAGAGTGAGGAGGCAGAGATCCTAGAACATGCCGATGAGGATCAGTAGAGCTGGTTTAATGTCATCTGGTATGAAATGGCCCAGGGAAGTCAGGACGCAGTACAAGTATTTCCTCTGATAGCATCAAGACCATTTCTCTTCTGATTGAAGGTCAGTACTGGTGTGGACTCTTCATCACGGCCACACAGCCCTACTAATAATCCTTATCCCTGAATGACCCTTTACATCATTTGGTTGGTTACTATGGGCATACAATCAGATAGGGCTACAGTACATCTAAAACACTATGGGTCTGATTATCCATTGGGAATCGGTCGCCAACAGACATGCTCTTTATCTCGCTGCAGACAGAGTTCACTGAAGCAATACATTATTAAAATACCCAACTTTACGTAACAACTAGCACACTTTCCATAATCGTCACTTAATTCCACTCACACCCTGAAACAGATGTGCATTTGGCATAATGCATGGGTACTGGTCTGGTGCTGTTAATCATCGTAGCCTTGTACTATTGTTGTTATTCAGCAGTTTATATTTCGCTTATCTTTTCCCCTCTAATGACTTGGTCATCCTGACATTCAGGCCAGCACACCAGGAAGAGATCAAACAGAGGCTGTGTCACAAATGGCACCATATTCCCTATGTAGCTCACTACTTTTGACTAGGGCCCATCAGGATGCAGACTTGGGGATGCAGGCTTAGCCTCAGATAAACCGAGCCATAATGAGGGGAGAACCGAGTCATGATGAGGGGAGAACCGACCCACTTCATCCCAGTCAGACAAGCTTGGCATGCTGCTGCAGAGGCCATTCCTCCCAGCTCTGCAAGCTCTCACTCTCGCCCTCTCCCTCTCTCCTCTGTCAGGATTCAGGTCATTGAGTTAAGTTAATGCACATCTCGCATCACTGCCATTCTGGCTAAAGAACAGCTCACTTTCTGACAGAGAACAACAAGGCAGATACAGGCAGAAAAGGACCAACCAATGTGTCGTCTATCCCTTTCACAGCCAAAGCCCAGCTTAGCTCAGTCCAGGGCACTAAGCCAAGTCAAAGCAACCAAATCACACGTGTGGGAGTGCAGATCTACCAAGCCCCAGAGAGAGAAAGTCATTCAAACAACTAAAGTGGCAGGTTGGGCTGAGTGTGTTGTTGCCTCCCTCCCTCAGGGTTAGCACTGAAAATATAGGCCTGGAATATAAGGTGATATATAGGTGAAGTATAGTGTTTCAATGTGTTGAGTATAAGGTTGGCTGATTGGCTGACTTCAGAGCAGGATAATAGGGAACCTAAGAAGTGTTAGAGAGGCAGGTAAGTGTGGGTTAGTTAGAGAATGGTCAAAGCACTTTTGGTGTATGGATTTTTAAGTGCGATAGAGCGAAGAGATTCAACTGTAAAACAAATGAGAGAAAGGTCAAGTTTATGACCAAGTCAATTTCATAAGAGACTCCAAAATAAACTGTGTTTCCCATACCGAGTTATTACTAAAGTCTGGACCAACTGCTGTGTTTCCAAATACAGTATTTCCTGTTGCCTGAGACTGTCCAAACTCCTGCTGACTCACTGCTCGCTGTCCTTCTCACAACACAGACCAGACAGACAGACAAAAAAAACACAACAGGAAGAGAAGGAATCATTCAACTTATTTAGAACTGCTGTGAGCCCGGGGCTGTTTGAAAGCATCAACTGTAGCTCTCTACTGCTTTTGATTCTGTTGCTCATATGGACCAAAATAGTATTTTAATTTTAAATAGTACAGCTTTAAAAACAAAAATGGGTCACTGAAATGTTAAGCCTCCCCACTGAATGGTAGAAAGATTTTTTTAAATCTGTTAAAAGCAAAAACACTACATGGACTGCACAAGACATGGGTCTCATGTTGATGACACAAAATAAACAATGTTTCCCATACCGAGTTATTACTGAAGTCTGGACCAACTGCTGTGTTACCAAATACAGTATTTCCTGTTGCCTGAGACTGTCCAAACTCCTGCTGACTCACTGCCCTCTGTCTGTGTGTTGTGAGAACGACAGACTCAGACAGATCGAGAGACCGACAGAGAGAGAAAAACACAACAGGAAGAGAAGGAATCGTTCAACTTATTTAGAATTGCTGTGAGCCCGGGGCTGTTTGAAAGCATCAACTGTGCTCTCTACTGCTTTTGATTCTGTTGCTCATATGGACCAAAATAGTACAGCTTTAAAAACAAAATGGGTCACTGAAATGTTAAGTCCCCCCACTGAAGAGTAGAAAGATTTTAAACATCTGTTAAAAGCAAAAACACTACATGGACTGCACAACACAAGTCCCATGTTGATGACACACAAATGTGTTGTTGCTCGTGTGAATAGAAAGCATACATGAAGTCATTGACTTGACAACAGTTATTTCTATGGGTTTAAAACCAAACAGAGTGCATATACTGTCTACACAGAACACAACCACACAAACTATTATTTGTGCAGTCTTTTCACAACAACTCTATCTTGGCTTTCTGCCCTGTAGAAGGACCCTAAAGAACTCAAACCAAGATTACACATCACCTATCTGGTGGTGCCGTGGCCACACAGGGATACTAAAATCTCCCCATGTTGATAGACAGACTTCTACCAGAGGCAGTGACTCCGGTGTAGCAGTAGGAAACCTTCTGAAGTTGAGCACAGTGATGTGAGGAATGAGGTTGTTGTCACTGATGGGGAAAAGAAAACATTTGGATGATGTCAAACCTTGGCCCAGGGTGGTAGGGCTGATTCATGCTAGGGCTGAGATGGAGAGAGATTGAGGAGAGGATGCAAGTATTATTTTATTAAGTAAGCCAATAGGTGAGGATGGGCCCTGCTGCGCTCGAGTGGTATGGCTGATGGAGCCGAGATGGAGAATGAGATGTAAAGAATGGACCTTGCTGCGTTCCACAGTGTCCCAGACTAAAGCTATAAAGACATACTGTATACTGGAGTCATAGGTGCCTGTTTAAAGCTGGAATCCTTAAACTGTCAGTTCGTTTGGGATATTACAACAAGAAAGACGCGCAAACAGCAAATACTGTGTTAATCCCCTCTGACATCATCGATGTCAATAGAACAGCAGATGATGTACTGGAATCTTTTTGACCACCCTGCTCCGCGCACCTCACCTCCGTTTTGACCTCAAAACAAAAAACAACAAAGGTGCTGGGGCCGGACCATGCTGCTGTTTCCCCTAATGCGGCTTCCATGTTTAAAGACAAGCCTTCAAACTTCTTTATAATCTCTTTTCTAGATATGGGAAAAGGCCTTGTCATGGATATTTTTTTATTTAACCAGGCAAGTCAGTTAAGAACAACATTTTTATTTTACCATGACGGCCTACCCTGGCCAGACCCACCCATAACCCGGACAACGCTGGGCTACATTCATCCCTCTTCAAAATGTCTGTAAAGTACAGGTGAAGTCAGAGTCAATCATGCTATCCTATTCTAGAAGATTGAAAGACAAAGTGAGAACTCCTGTCGTAGGTTTGAAACCCGATTTCAAAGAGCTGCAGGCATCCATTATTACACTGGGCCACTCCCTTTGCTTGGGAAGTCTACTGCCTCTAATGATCACTTTGAAAGCAGAACAATATCACCATAGCCACATGTATCCCAGCATGTATTTGGTCTGTTTGACCTCAGTCCAGGGTTATGCTATGGTGGTTTGTGGGTCCACCATTTGTTTTGCATGTTTAATTTATAAAGGACCCTGTTGTGGAGATGCAAACAATCTGCCTGTACACATGTCTTTGAGGAGATTGGAACTTATTTTGTACAAATGCAGACGTTGAGTTTCTGGCTGCTGTACAAACGCACCAAACAAACCCTACAGAGAGAAGAAGTCAGAGCACAGCTGCCAAGAGGCTCCAATGTAGAGACATTCCCAATTCCCCATCACAGCACATCACAACAACAGAGCACAGCATTCCCAGATGGTCAGCACGCTGCCAAAGAGTACAGAGATGGTTTCACAATGGGGGGAGAAAACCACAAAAACTACAGGGAGAGAGACTCTAAGCTCTGCAAAGTGTCAACAATGTGACAGGATACTTTGCTGAGTTTTGATATTCACACAATACATTTCAATCCCAAAGTTCATTAATTAAAATGATAAACTTCTTTTAAAAAACTCTGCATATTTTGTGGGTTTATAGTGACATTACTAAGATATTTCGTAGAGTGGGGTCTATGCTACGACCCCAGGTCTTTAATCAGAAGTCAAAAGACCAAGAGGTAATACCATTTTCCTGAAAAACCTGGTCTGAATGAGGCATTATCAGCTGCTAATCTGCATGTCCTCTGTAGAGAAGGGCAGGCAGGCAGGCAGCGGAGCAGGCAGGCAGCGGAGCAGGCGGGCAGCAACGGAACAGGCGGGCAGCAACGGAACAGGCGGGCAGCAGCGGAACAGGCGGGCAGCAGCGGAACAGGCGGGCAGCAACGGAACAGGCGGGCAGCAACGGAACAGGCGGGCAGCAGTGGAACAGGCGGGCAGCAGCGGAACAGGCGGGCAGCAGCAGAACAAGCGGGCAGCAGCGGAACAAGCGGGCAGCAGCGCCATAGACTATACAGTCAGGCACACGGGGCCTCCCTCCTGACTCCCAACACTTCAAGGTCAGCGCTGCTCATATTTAATGCTGCTACATTGGGAGAAAAAAGCTAACTTTGCAGTGGGGGGGAATGGTCATTAATACCATCCAGTTTTCGCATAGGGAAATACCACATTTTATTAACTGTTTTTGAGGAAGGGCAAATCCGCTTTGCCGTATTCTATGAGGTGGAACAGCTAAAACATCACAGAATAAAAGTGGACGTTGACACTGACAGCCGTGTGCGGTGGAGAAGTAGAATTTGGACGGTGTGACTTGGAGACAGAGGAAAACCCCGGCCGAGTTGAGAGGAACGTGGAATGCCCACTGTATTATGTATGGTAGGACTGTGAGTGAGTGAGCCAGAGTGCTGCTATGTCCTAGTTTAACAGAGAAGAGCCTGGCTGGGCCTGGGAGAAGCGAATGCTTTCTGTCAGTGAGAGGGAGGGCAGTAGTATGTGTGTCTGTGACAGTCAGACCCATAGTGCTCTGCCATGTTCCTCTTAGCCTGGCACTGTAAGGGGGAGAGCGAGCGTGTGTGTGTGTGTGTGTGTGTGTGTGTGTGTGTGTGTGTGTGTGTGTGTGTGTGTGTGTGTGTGTGTGTGTGTGTGTGAGAGAGAAGAAAAAGAGAGGGTCAGCCAGGCGCTGTCAACAGCACAACATCTGCCCCTCTCTCAACCTCCAGAACATAGGACAACGATTCAACAGAAACACAAACCAGAGGAGAAGCAGAGACCAAGTTGGACCGAAACAGAGGTTAAATGTTACCAAGGCCTAATATATTCCTAGTCAAGGGCCCAGGAAGGAGCGACAGTTGAAGTCTGAAGTTTAAATGTATTTGGCAAAGCTGTATGTAAACTCAGTTTCACAATTCCTGACATTTAATCACCACTTTATTTGAAGAATGTGAAATGTCAGAATAATAAATAATTATTTATTATTCTGATTTGATTTATTTCATCACATTCCCAGTGGGTCAGAAGTTTACATACACTCAATTAGTATTTGGTAGCATTGCCTTTAAATTGTTTAACTTGGGTCAAACGTGTCGGGTAGCCTTCCACAAGTTTCCCAGAATAAGTTGGGTAACTGAGTCAGGTTTGTAGGCCTCCTTGCTCACACACGCTTTTTCAGTTCTGCCCACACATTTTTTATGGGATTGAGGTCAGGGCTTTGTGATGGCCACTCCAATACCTCGACTTTGTTGTCCTTAAGCCATTTTGCCACAACTTTGGAAGTATGCTTGCGGTCATTGTCCATTTGGAAGACCCATTTACGACCAAGTTTTAACTTCCTAACTTATGTCTTGAGATGTTGCTTCAATATATCCGCATTATTCTCCTGCCTCATGATGCCATCTATTTTGTGAAGTGCACCAGTCCCTCCTCCAGCAAAGCACACCCACAACATGATGCTGTCACCCCCGTGCTTCACGGTTTGGATGGTGTTCTTCGGCTTGCAAGCCGCCTCCTTTTTCCTCCAAACATAACGATGGTCATTATGGTCAAACAGTTCTATTTTTGTTTCATCAGACCAGAGGATATTTCTCCAAAAAGTATGATCTTTGTCCCCATGTGCAGTTGCAAACCGTAGTCTGGCTTTTTTTTAATGGTGTTTTGGAGCAGTGGCTTCTTCCTTGCTTGACGCCTTTCAGGTTATGTCGATATAGGACTCGTTTTTACTGTGGATATAGATACTTTTGTACCCGTTTCCTCCCGTATCTTCACAAGGTCCTTTGCGGTCGTTCTGGGATTGATTTGCACTTTTCGCGTTCATCAAGTACGTTCATCACTGAGTGGTATGATGGCTGCGTGGTCCCATGGTGTTTATACTTGCGTACTATTGTTTGTACAGATGAACGTGGTACGTTCAGGCGTTTGGAAATTGCTCCCAAGCATGACCAGACTTGTGGAAGTCTATAATTTATTTTATTAGGTCTTGGCTGATTTGATTTTCCCATGATGTCAAGCAAAGAGGCACTGAGTTTGAAGGTAGGCCTTGAAATACATCCACATGTACACCTCCAATAGGCTAAATGACATCATTTGAGTCAATCAGAAGCTTATAAAGCCCATCATTTTCTGGAATTTTCCAAACTGTTTAAAGCCACAGTCAACTTAGTATATGTAAACTTCTGACCCACTGGAATTGTGATACAGTGAATTAAGTGAAATAATCTGTAAACAATTGTTGAAAAAATTACTTGTGTCATGCAAAGTAGATGTCCTAACTGACTTGCCAAAACTATAATTTGTTAACAAGAAATTTGTTGAGTGGTTGAAAAACGAGTTTTAATGACTCCAACGTAAGTGTATGTAAACTTCCGACTTCAACTGTATATATGGATCCAGGTTTCTCAGTTACCAAGGGCATCGTGGAGTATGGTCCCAGATGTGAAACACTAGTCTAGTGGAGGACTGTTCCTTACCACACAGTTGGCTCAATTCACCCCTTTTCTCTAGTTAGGGCCTGCCTCCCAAACTGTTCCCATATGCTGCCTACTGAGCTCCAACATATTATTTTTAGTCCGCTCTGATGTGGGTGCCATTCTGTATGAGTTAATGTATTGTAGTCTGCTCTGATGTTCCTTCAGCACAATGAGGTATTAGACATGACAATTTCTTCTCCTTCAAGACAGTATCACAACAACTGGCCCGTCTGTGCCCCTCTTCTCCATCGGAGGACAACTGTAACACAGTTCTCAACAGAGAAGTGTGTTGTTAAGCATGCAGGCAGGCCAAGACAAGCTGCCGCTTGTATGCCGAGTCAAGCTTGGGTTGTCATCAGCAAAAAATAAAGAAACTATAGTCAAACTTCTGTAAGATGTGTGGGGTAGGAGACGTATTCAAATAACTACAGTCACTACGGCTACATTCGATGACTACATTTAAGCTATGCTTAGGTTTGTGTGCAGAGGATTTAAGATCATTTTATAATAACACTACTTTCAAATATCCTGTGTCAGTGAAAACAATATTTGATACAGTGTTGGCAGACCAGACTGTTGACAAACCTCAACTGTGAAACAACCTGTACAATGAGCTCTTAAAACCCTAGAAACACACACACACACACACACACACCACACACACTAAAGGGATGGTTGCAGTTTAAATACCTACTGGCATTGACTGTTTTGTCCCGAGTCAGCACAGATGACAAACATCACATGCCTACTGTACCAGTCACCAGACAGGGCATGAAAATAATGTTTAGGCCTTTGAACTGGTCAGCTGATTAGAACACATGAAGTAAAGCGTGAACATTTTCACAGGTCTATAACCTGACTGTCTCTATGATTTATGGGTGCTGGCAACATGGTGTTCATGTTATTGAGTAGGCATTTGACACACTCCAGTGTGTGTGTTTGATATGCTAAGGCAGCATATTTCTTTCCCTCAGAAGCCTGTGTTGACATTTACACCACAATATATTCACTCATCAGGAAACACATGGGAGTGATGGGACTTCCTCTAACATGAATAGAACAATAGTCATAAGTCAAAATAATGAGCCAATTGCCTCTCAGGTCCCAGATCCCCTTTTACCACAGCACAGGACGATCATGTATGGGAATGTACAACATCTCGGCATGCCCCGGATGCGCTTCTGTGTTCGACAGGATTCTATTCTGGAGGAGGAGCAGTGGATGCCGGGAGCGTTGTGACTGATCACAGAGTCAGAGGTAGAGGCTGCCAAGACCAGCAGAGAGAGAAATTTACTGTAAACAGCCCAGCCAGACGCCTCAGAGCTCAGACACCATTGAATGTGGCACCGACCGTACTCACCAGATCTGGTGGGATTCGAATAGTATTTTTGGAGAAAACTGTGTCCATCTTGCACTCAAAGTAGGTTCAATCATATGCTCAAAGAATTTGAAATATTTCTAATACTATTTGAACCCAGTAGGTCTAGCACTCATTTGAGGGAGAGAAAAAAAAAACAGGCACACTCCACAGCTCAGAGCCTGGAAGAAGGCTTTCCTTTCCCCTTCCTCTGTTTATTTCCTTTATATAGCACTCTGACCCCAGGTGCCATAGACCAACAGTAACCACCATTTATACAGCTGTGGCCTGTTATCTTCCTCCAAGCAATTACAGTCTTGTTCCAACCTGACCTGTATGGAGTTCTGGAGGGCTCCAGGCACCGCCCAGAATACAGCCACGTCATAAAGACAGAAGAGTTTCAGAAAACAGTTTTAAAACATGTGTTGAGCCCACAAAATAAAAAGCAAATACTGTTAACTCTTCCCACCTGACGTTTGGGGTGAACATAAAGTCACTCACTTTGCTCAGGTGCAAATGTTTTAATCTGGCGTTAAGGGATTGTTATTAAACTGTGGTGCAAATTATACCTTAAAGTGACACGCCACAAGGGGAATTCCTTCCCAAACAAAGGGCCAATCCTAACCTGAAGTCGACAACTAGCAACTAGGAGCTTAATGCAAATCGCTCAGATGACATATGCAGACTTATTTCAAGTTATCAAATCAAATTGTATTTGTCACATACACATGGTTAGCAGACATTACTGCGAGTGTAGCGAAATGCTTGTGCTTCTAGTTTCAACAGCGCAGTAATATCTAACAATTCCCCAACAACTACCGAATAAGTCACAAATCTAACAAGTAAACTAACAATTCCCCAACAACTGCCTAATACACACAAATCTAAAGGGGTGAATGAGAATATGTATGAGCGGCATAGGCAAGGTGCAATAGATGGTATAAAATACAGTATATACACGTGGTATGAGTAATGTAAGAGTTATTGGCAACCTGCCCAGAGCTTCACACAAATAAATGTACAGTAGGAGTAGCATGAATATGATAATAACAATGACCTTTGGTAGCCATGGTAATCACAGCTGCATACATGTATCGACAAAGAGGTGAAGTCAGTAGCAGCCATTGTAATATAATTAGATATATCTAGAGAAGGGGAGTGTGGTGTGTGGATTCCAGAAACTACACTATTCTGCTTCCTGTCTGTCCTAGGGACAGTGACCTCAGATCCTTGACAGGATGGAAAACATGGAAGAACATGCCCTGTTGGCCACAGTGGTTAATGTGTACAGAGAGGTTCTGCAGCAGCAGTGTTTAACCCTCTCACCACTACAGAAGTACATTGGACAAAAGAGAAGCACTGAGTTGAGATCTGACCCCATTTTCTGTGTCACGTTTTCTCTGCATATTTCATTAAATATTTCAGGGTCTATCCTCTGGAAGTCCAGCAGTATGCACGTCTCGGGGTGCGTCCCACATAGCACCCTATTTCCTATATAGTACAGTGCACTTCTTTTGAACAGAGCCCAATAGGCCCTGGTCAAAAATAGTGCAATATAAAAGGAATAGGGTGCTATGTGGGACGCAGCCTTGGAGCACCACTCATCAAATACATCAAGATGGTGCTGAGAAGCTGTAGGTTTCCAGCAGCAACACCTGTAGTGCTTTGAGGGGAATAGGTTATTTACTACACGGGGAGGGAATCCTTGTATCTGAAGTAGTTCTATGGGGCAAGAGGCCCCAAACAGATCAGGCATGGGAAGGGAGAGAGTCTTGTATAGTATTTATTAGTTAGAGGAGAGAGTGGAGGAAGGACAATCCTGGGTCTTTATCATGGTCAGGTTCAGTCAGGTTTGAGGGGGGTTGAGGTGTCATCCTGTGTTTTCTTTGGGTCAGGGGGCTACTAGCCCACTGAGCAGCAGTAGGAACCTAGGTGCTGTTCAGCTAGCTTCCGCCTAGCAAGGGAGAGGAGGGAGATATGGGGTGAGGGACAAAATCCAAACACACACAGAATGATGCACACGCACGCATGCCCATATGATAGGCACATTTCTGCTCAATACGTAAGTCGCTCTGGATAAGAGCGTCTGCCAAATGACTTAAATGTAAATGTACGCACTGCTGAGCTCTGTAGTGAGTTTACATCCTGGGATGTCTGCCAAGCATTAACCCAGAATAGGTTGACTACTAATTGCTGTGTGTTCAACGAACTACAAATAAAAACACTAACCGACTCCACAGCTGTGCCAAAATGTTTAATGAACTGCTGCTTCAGCCTTGTAGAACCAGAGATCCTGTTCAAACTATGTTCCAGTCAAAAACATCAAAGTGATTGCATGAAATCAGACTACTACTGGGCAGGGAGTAGGTGCTACAGTAGGTAGTAGCAGGAGCTACAAATCATGATGGTTGTTGGGACATCTTGAGTACTGGTATTAGCTGTGTTTCGACTTGTCCATGTTCCAGCTGTCGCTGCAGGCTTTTCATACAATCAGAGTAGGCCAGACAGCAGTACCGTAGTCTAAAAATGCATTTTCTATTGGCAGTGTCTATAAATTAAAGAGCTGAGGAGGAGAAGAGAAGAAGCTGTAGGATAAAGGACGGCTCTACAACATTTTGACCGTCAAGCAATAAAACCACAGTGCTTGGATTTGCCAGATGTTTTGCAAACACAGGACCAGTTACAGTTGACGCTAACTATTTTGCAAAACAGGCCAATCATGTCAGAGAGAGATTGGAAGCCAGGCTAAATGCTTTGATTTCAATAAGGAAAAGGCACAGTCGTGTCAGGCACACACACATTAATAAACACATGTTCACATTTACTGCTTCCATCCTCCATCTGAGGCTATTGAGTGGTTAGATTGTTACCGATAAGCAGCTGTAGATGTGTGACAGAGCAGAGGACCACAAAGTCTGTTTACTGAGGCCTCGTCAAAAGCAGCCGACACACAGACTTAGAGGATCCATGCTTACACAGAAAGACGCAAAGAAAGTTAGTTTACTGTTGCCTCTATGAACATATTTTAACTCTCTCACACCCTGGTAATCACCCTTTCATACTTTACTGTAAGTGATAAAGACTAATTATATCCATACAGTACCCATCTATCTACACCTACTTAATCCCCCAGATATCCTGACAGACTCAGCACATGCCTTAGGGCAGAGAGTCTGGCCTTGCATAAGACACTGAGGTTACAAATGTATGAGAATACAGAGAGTCTCTAAGCACAGGTCAGAAACTCTCTGTACTCTCATACATTTGTAACCTCAAACACAAGCACACAGTGTGGCCCCTGTGGGAGGTTACTGACACCACTCCTCCCCTATCCTTGCTCCTGCCAGACCTAACTTCAGAGACTGATTAATGCCCCTGACCTTCATTCTACAGGCCACTGTCTTAGTTTCACAAGAACAGGGTTGCCCTTGTACAGCCATAAGAGGTTCTTTGACTGTAAGCTGAGTATCACACTATCAACCCTTTCCAGAAACAACCCCATAACCTCTAGGCACCATTAGTTCCGTACGTCAATGGTGAATATTCCATCTATCCTATCAGAGGGTAAGGTGGAACGTTGTCTATAAGCATCTCCCCCCCAACACACACATCCCACCCAAACCAACTGAAACCCTTCCACTCATTGAAAGACACTGGAAGCAGCGGAAGACCACCAGTGTTTCATTCAGTTTATCTAACCAGGTGCAGAGATACAGCAGCTCAGTGACGAGACCATTAACACATGTAGGAAAGGTGAGTGACGAGACCAACAACACATGTAGGAAAGGTGAGTGACGAGACCATTAACACATGTAGGAAAGGTGAGTGAAGAGACCATTAACACATGTAGGAAAGGTGAGTGAAGAGACCATTAACACATGTAGGAAAGGTGAGTGACGAGACCATTAACACATGTAGGAAAGGTGAGTGAAGAGACCAAAAACACAGTCTCTCAAACTATTTCTAACTATCAACTTCAAATTAAGCTGTGAATAGTTAACTTCTATGTCTGAGCTTTGTAAATTATGGGTTATTATTATTAGCAGTTCAGCCATTTTGTGGGCTAAATTACTATTATAGTGGATATTTCCAAAATTGTATTGACCTATTGCCAACTACATTAAATACACCAGTTGATTGAATCATTGGTTCGATGTGGGTGTAATTAGTTCAGGAATGTACAGCTGATGACACCACCACACTGACAGTCACTGGCCAGAAAAAAAACCAGACTGTAGGCAGTTAGGCTCTATGGGAGGTTTGGCTTGGTTCTATATTATATCACCACAGCACCAGGCAGCACAGACATGACAACAGCAACAGCTGGGTGTGGAGCGTGCCTGGCTTCCATCTATCGGTCCTCCTAACTCTACTCAGAGGGCCAAGGCAAACAAGAGCATGGCTGCTAAAGCTATCAAAGAAGGAATCTAGGAAGAGAGTCCTTTCCTCCAAAGAGCAGAAGGAAACAACATACTCAAAAACAGTAGGTAGTGAAATAGTGTGGGTAAAAACTCAATGACATAGCTACATTCCAGAAACACAGAGAGGATGGTACAGGTTGGCACAGTCAAATATCTGTGTATTTATAATTGCAGTAAAAAGATTCTGGTAAAAAAGAAAATGATTGTGTACTGTAGTAGTACTATGATATAACCTCAGAGCTCTATTTACAAGAACAGTGGGACCCACTCTTGTCTCTCTCCACAGCTGTCTTTTAGTGCGTAAGCAGGAACCAATATTCTTGGTTCCTGGAGTCCTGGCCTGGTGTGCGTTTTGGCCGTGACACAGTAATCAGATTAGATGGAGGGAAGCATCAAGGAGAAGGAGAAGCATCAAGGAGAAGGCCCTAGTGAGAAGGAGCCGCTTCCTCTAGGCCTGGCTGCGACACTGGCCTCTAGCCTAACCCCTGACCCCCTCAGCCTCATGTAGGCATGGCTGCTACACTGGTCTCTAGCCGAACCCCTGACCCCCTCAGCCTTATGTAGGTCTGACCAATACACTGGTCTCTAGCCTAACCCCTGACCCCCTCAGCCTCATGTAGGTCTGACTAATACACTGGTCTCTAGCCTAACCCCCTCAGCCCCTGACCAATACCCCTCAGCCTCATGTAGGTCTGACCAATACACTGGTCTCTAGCCTAACCCCTGACCCCCTCAGCCTCATGTAGGTCTGACTAATACACTGGTCTCTAGCCTAACCCCTGACCCCCTCAGCCTCATGTAGGTCTGACTAATACACTGGTCTCTAGCCTAACCCCTGACCCCCTCAGCCTCATGTAGGTCTGACCAATACACTGGTCTCTAGCCTAACCCCTGACCCCCTCAGCCTCATGTAGGTCTGACCAATACACTGGTATCTAGCCTAACCCCTGACCCCCTCAGCCTCATGTAGGTCTGACTAATACACTGGCCTCTAGCCTAACCCCTGACCCCCTCAGCCTCATGTAGGTCTGACTAATACACTGCCGCACAGAAGAAATATCAGAGCACCCAGAGAAGCACGAGATTGAACTTGACACAACTTTCTAGAGTTTTCCCTGTTAGTTAACACTATCAATATTTTCCTTTACTGTGGCAATTATAATCGAAACAATGCAATATTAGTCACTTTTAACGCAACCTACTAAATCAAGTTTTATTGGTTGCATACACATATTTAGCAGATGTTATTGCGGGTGTAGCGAAATGCTTGTGGTCTATGCAAGACTTAGTATGCAAAACTAACTGCGCAAGAGATTGTTGTAGGCAAAACGCATTGAAGTAGGATTCTATTACATTGACAGGCACAACTCAGGCTGGCCCGTACTCTACACAGACCGGTGTGCCATAACAAATCAGAGCTGCAGTAGGACTACATGCAAATATACTACATATGAATGTGCTATTCACTTTGAACTGGACTGTTTTTACAGCATGAGCGGTCGTGAGTAGATACATTACTTTGATTCAAAACAAGCATATCAAAACAACAAGATAAACGTCAAGATTTCTTGCTAACAATGCGGTTATCATGAAAAGGCTGGGAGATTTTAAATTCTTTGAGCTAGAAATGAGAACCCACCCAAGGACAATGCACCAATTTATTTTCTCTTTAATAATGACAAATGCCTTCCGGCAGTTAATCAGTCTGGATCCTGCAGTTCAATCCAAACCAGCTTCTCTTCCTAACACAACGCAGAGCTGCTATCATCACAGCGTAACCAATCTAACATATTGCACAATGCTGTTTAGATGGCATGTAACAGGAGGGGAACGGGACTCCGCACAGAGTCTGAACCTCCCGATAACCATTAGTGGGTTTAGGGGACCAATGGTGGTATACAGAATTATTTTACAACACTGTTTATTACACGATTAAGTTACAGTGCCAGAGAAGTGTGGAGAGACTTTCATTCAGATTCATTAGGAACTCATTATAAACTGAGCCAACCATGCACAGCGAGGAGGTGTGTGTGTGAGAGTATGGGGGGCCACAGAGCATACTGGACTGTTAAGATTTAATTACTACCCCACCCCTTCCAGTTATCGTCCTACCCTAAGGGCCTACTTATGGTCAGACCAACCGACAAACAAAATGGTCCATTTTGTGTTTGTCCGCTGCTTGGTCCTGCTGACTAAACGAAACAAGGCATTTTAACTGAGTATAGACCCATGAATTGTATTTGGCAATACACACAAGGCACTGAGCAGGGCCTCTGTTACAAAGCCCCCTCTGTGGTTTGGTGGAACAGCCGTTAGCTTGGGGATGATCCAGGGGCCCTTGGCCAACATCCAGCAGGTCTCGACCCAAAACGCACAGAGGCTACTTGGACTGGACCCGATGTTCTGGGAATCCAATAGGACAGCCTGTTTAGTATGTCACTAAGTTGCTCCCAGCTAGCAACCCTGCCTGCTGCCCAGGCCAGTTCTAGAATTAATTCCTGAATCCTGCACACAGCCACCCCAACTCTCCAGGGTCCCAAAGCACCCAGAGAACACAGCTCAGCTAGAGACAGTAAAACATGAACTGCACAACAAACTAGCTCCCAGCAGCTGTTCCTGAGCACTTTACCAAAGAAGAAATTCAGAATCAAGAGACCTTTATCATAAAAAAAACACCTGAACATGTATGGTTTGGTATTAACACACACAAAAAGTACCCTTTCACACACACACACACACACACACACACACACACACACACACACACACACACACACACACACACACACACAGGGCTGTGTTCAATGTTGCACCACTAACAGGTGGCTTTTCCTCTAATAAATGCAGGTTGAGGTTTATTGTCATGAGTGATTTCCACTACACAGGCATGCTGCAAAGTAAAAATTGGCAATATCGTAAAAATTCATGAAAAAACACTAGCTTTTTAGTCATAATTTAAGGTTAGGCATTAGGCCAAGCAGTATGGTAAAGGTTAGGTTTAAAATCAATATGACTTTGTGGTAGTGCCAGCTGCCTCCAGTACATGAGTCATCTCAATAAATGCCAACCTGCCTAATAAACACAGACCAGAGTGATGTGGTAACAGACCCTGGAAACAACATCCCACCTGCTCACTACTATCATACAGCCTTGTAGATCAATAAACATTAATTGAATGCGTCACTTAGCATCAATATGACAGCACAAGCCAACTTAGACACACCCTCAATAGCGACACATCTAGGACTCGTGTTTCTGCACATGTATCAGGTACTGTACGAAGCACTACTGTGTATGTCTGAATAATTTATGATGTACACATGCAGAAGTAGAGAGGAGATCCAGCAATTTGGAGAGCGAGGTAGCGGCAGTGCTTCCTTCTCTTTGCACACCTACCGGAGCAGAGGATGCCCTTGTGTCGGGCGCAGGAGAAGTCGTCACATTCGCAGAAGGTCCCGTAGATCTTCCCAAACTCTGACTCGTAGCAGAGGCACTGGTTACAACTGCACTCCCCTCTCCCACCACAGATCTGCTTCCCCTCCGCCTCTCTACAGGCGCTCAGGTACATGCTGCCAGCCTCGCCCTCCTGGCACTCACAGCGGGCGCCCAGGTAGCCTGGGTCACAGCGGCAGGTACCACAGGTGTACTGTCCGATAGAGCTGCAGTGGCTACTGTTAGCCTGGGTCTGGTCAGTGCAGCCACAGGCACAGCGGTAGTCCACTGACACCTCCAGACGATCCTTGAAGCCCACAGGTTTGATGGTGAATCTCTGCTGGGTGCCAGGGGCAGGGCAGCCCCTAGCATCCACACTCACGTTGAAGTACACCTGGAAGAAAGAAGAACAGTACAACAGGGTTAGTATATGGACTGGAATTAGACAAATTGCCACAATTTCTCAATCAAGGAGTTTTACACAAACCTACGTCATACTCATAACTGGATTTTAAAATGGTCTCAATCTGGATCCATCACAATTACACCATCTACCTCCAGATAAACCATTTTTGCTCATATTAAGGCTTGGCTGTGATCTACATTTGACCTGACCTAAGCTGTGTTTATACATGTGGAATTATCTCAGAGAGAGAAGGCGCGAGAGAGCGCGATCAGAGGAGAGAGATCAGAGGACAGTTTGTGGCTTTGAGTCAGTAAGTTGATTAATCACAGCCAATTCAAGCAGCAGATGACACAGACAGGACCGCCACCCATTTGATTGCTCTGAGGAAGGAAGTCTGAACAAGACAGAAACTCCACCCTCCCTTTAGATTGGCCTGTCTCATCAGTTACGTTGATTGGAAGATGGTGCTGCATTGGATAGCAGATGTTTTACGGACTCCGGAATAATTCTCAAATATGTTTTTTTTTACACTGAAAAATATGTTTTACACCGTCTCCACCATAATTTGTTATGAATGAAAATAGCTTTTGGACACCAGGGACCAGACACACCAGTTGGGTGACAATTCATCTTGATGGTTGTACAGTCGTCTCAAAAAAAACTGAAGGACCTCAGCGTTACTCTGGACCCTAATCTCTCTTTTGACGAACATATCAAGACTGTTTCAAGGACAGCTCTTTTCCATCTACGTAGCATTGCAAAAATCAGAAACTTTCCGTCCAAAAATGATGCAGAAAAATTCATCCATGCTTTTGTTACTTCTAGGTTCAACTATTGCAATGCTTTACTTTCCGGCTACCCAGATAAAGCACTAAATACATTTAATTTGCATATTACTCCAGTGCTAGCCTCCCTACACTGGCTTCCTGTTAAGGCAAGGGCTGATCAAGGTTTTACTGCTAACCTACAAAGCATTACATGGGCTTGCTCCTACCTATCTTTCTGATTTGGTCCTGCCGTACACACCTACACGTACGCTACGGTCACAAGATGCAGGCCTCCTAATTGTCCCTAGAATTTCTAAGCAAACAGCTGGAGGCAGGGCCTTCTCCTATAGAGCTCCATTTTTATGGAATGGTCTGCCTACCCATGTGAGAGACGCAGACTCGGTCTCAACCTTTTAAGTCTTTACTGAAGAGTCATCTCTTCAGTGGGTCATATGATTGAGTGTAGTCTGGCCCAGGAGTGTGAAGGTGAATGGAAAGGCTCTGGAGCAACGAACCGCCCTTGCTGTCTCTGCCTGGCCGGTTCCCCTCTCTCAACTGGGATTCTCTGCCACTAACCCTATTACAGGGGCTGAGTCACTGGCTTACTGGTGCTCTTTCATGCCATCCCTAAGAGAGGTGCGTCACTTGAGTGGGTTGAGTCACTGACGTGATCTTCCTGTCTGGCTTGGTTCCCCCCCCCTTGGTTGTGCTGTGGCGGAGATCTTTGTGAGCTATACTCTGCCTTGTCTCAGGATGGTAAGTTGGTGGATGAAGATATCCCTCTAGTGATGTGGGAGCTGTGCTTTGGCAGAGTGGGTGGGGTTATATCATTCCTGTTTGGCCTTGTCCGGGGGTATCATCGGATGGGGCCACAGTGTCTCCTGACCCAGCCTCCAGTAATTATGCTGCAGTAGTTTGTGTCGGGGGGCTAGGGTCAGTTTGTTATTTCTGGAATACTTCTCCTGTCTTATCTGGTGTCCTGTGTGAATTTAAGTATGCTCTCTCTAATTTTCTCTTTCTTTCTCTCTCTCGGAGGACCTGAGCCCTCGGACCATGCCTCAGGACTACCTGGCATGACTCCTTGCTGTCCCCAGTCCACCTGGCCGTGCTGCTGCTCCAGTTTCAACTGTTCTGCCTGCGGCTATGGAACCCTGACCTGTTCACCGGACGTGCTACTTGTCCCAGACCTACTGGCTTTCAACTCTCCAGAGACCGCAGGAGCGGTAGAGATACTCCTAATTATCAGCTATGAAAAGCCAACTGACATTTACTCCTGAGGTGCTGACTTGCTGCACCCTCGACAACTACTGTGATTATTATTTGACCATTGACCAAATTTATTAACATTTGAACATCTTGGCCATGTTCTGTTATAATCTCCACCCGGCACAGCCAGAAGAGGACTGGCCACCCCTCATAGCCTGGTTCCTCTCTAGGTTTTGGCCTTTCTAGGGAGTTTTTCCTAGCCACTGTGCTTCTACACCTGCATTGCTTGCTATTTGGGGTTTTAGGCTGGGTTTCTGTACAGCACTTTGAGATATCAGCTGATTGTAACCGATGTGAAATGGCTAGCTAGTTAGCGGTGGTGCGCGATAATAGCATTTCAATTGGTGACATCACTTGCTCTGAGACCTTGAAGTAGTTGTTCCCCTTGCTCTGCAAGAATCGCGGCTTTTGTGGCACAATGGGTAACGAGGCTTCGAGGGTGACTGTTGCTTGCAGAGGGTCCCTGGTTCGAGGTGAGGTGAGGGACGGAAGCAATACTGTTACACTTACCAAGAATCCAGTGAATATTCCTGAGTGGCCGAGTTCCAGTTTTGACTTAAATCTACTTGAAAATCTATGGCAAGACCTGAAAATGGTGGTCTAGCAATGATCAACCAATTTGAACAGATCTTGAAGAATTTTTAAAGAATAATGGGCAAATATTGTACAACCCAGGTGTGTAAAGCTCTTAAAGACTTACCCAGAAAGACTCAGCTAAAATCACTGCCAAAGGTGATTCTGACATGAATTGACTTAGGGGTGTGAATACTTATGTAAATGAGATATGAGCTATAATAAAAGTGGAGTTGGCTGCTCATCTATTCATTTTCTAATATCTGATCAGACACATTTAGCATGCTGTAATGTAGCATGAATCAAGTGTATTATTTTGCTATTGACTCGCGCATAGGCAACTCGAAAAGCCCGAAGGTTGTAAAATATGAACACGAGGCTCACATCCTTTAGAAAATATAGATTGTTCCTTCATGGTATTTACAGAAAATAATAGCATAGTCCCGCCTCCCGACCAGGCGTAGAGTCTACGCCCAGGCATAGCTCATAGAAGGGCTCACGCCCAGGCATAGCTCATAGAAGGGCTCACGCCCAGGCATAGCTCATAGAAGGGCTCACGCCCAGGCATAACTCATAGAAGGGCTCACTAACAGGCATAGCTCATAGAAGGGCTCATGCCCGGGTGATGCAACAGGTATAATCTTTACGTCCACGTAGAGCATATCAAACATAGAGTTACGACCCACTTACAACCAACTGGTTCAAATCGGCCCCAGAACAGCGATCACTAACCTCGATCCATGTTATTTTTGACTGGTTATTGTTATTCACTGTATTTATTCCGTGTCACCAATTATATTTATCTTTAACTCTGCATTGTTGTAAAAAGACCCGGAAGTAAGCATGTTAATCTACATCTGTTGTTTACAAAGCATGTGACAAATAACATTTCATTTGCAGCGCATTAGTGTCCTTCTCTATAGCTTACTGCCACAGCAACCATCTCCAGTGTGTGTACATGCCGTAGATGAGGCAGTGTGTTATTCTTTGTGGTTTCACTCACTTTTGATGGGAAAATGGTGTGAATTCCTCCAGTTAAACTGATACTACCATGAATCTACAAAACTGCAATGTACAGTATATGTCAGTTGATATATCATCACCTTCCATATAACCTTTGGCGCATTGGAAAACGCTCTGAGGCAAAACATCTTTAAAACTGAATAATTCTGTCCAAAGAAAACACAAGGACCGACTTCAATAACGGCAATTAGAATACATATGAAATGTGGTTAACTTTTCAATACATAACACAGCTCTGGATGAGAGCATGGATACTTTCAACCACAAAAATATTTTAGCGAAGAGAAAAGCTAATCTGAGGCAGCTGTAGGGGTATTTCAGGAAGGATGTCCTTCCATGACGTAGGTCTGATAAGGTTCACTCTTCCACATCATTCTCCTTCTCCCAGTGGTTCTAGATGAGTGAAGAAGCGCACACACACACACATCTACAGGTAGCCTATGTGCCCTTTGGCAGTGTTGAGTCCGGAAGGGTCATTGGAGGTGGAGAGGCAGGGATGTGAGGGGGCACATGCTGTGCTTTGAAGTTTAGCTCCCAAGACTGAAGGCCATAGCCCTCTGGACTGCAGCCCCAAAGGCAAACACTCAGATGCTTGGGCCGTGTTGATGTTGGCAGCAGCTCTGCACGCAACGATCTGAGTCTTCAGGAGAGAAAAAGAGCATTGGCCTGTCACTCAGAATGCAGGACCTTTTGCTCTCTCTCTATAGGGCTCCTAGGCCATCAGTGTCTTCCATCTTCCCTTCCTCTTTCAATGAGAAGTGAACATCAACAGGCTTAGTGGTGAAGAGGTCATAGTACCACAGACCCTACTGGGTGAGCCGCTGACTAATATGAAACACTGTACAATATGAGGCAATATGAGGGTGTGGCTGTGTGTGGAGTAAACACTCATGACATCAAACTGCGTCATCTGTCCAACCCAAACCATTGATCTAGTTAGTAAGTGATGAATGTCTGTAGGTAATACAGAAACACAAGTCAAAAATAAATCAAAAACATCAATAACAAAGCTATTGTCATCCACAAGCACAGCATTGCAGAAGAACAGGACATGAACGCAGAGTTGTGGTATGTTCCTGCTGAGTACTAGATAAGCCTCCAATCAGAGTCCACAGGAAGGACGGGCCCACATAACACTTGGAAGACCTGCTTGTCTGCTATTTGCCTCTTCCACTACAGCAGCGCTCTTCCTAACGAGGTAATGAGATTTAGGAGAGTGAGTCACGAGGAACCCATCTCCTTTAACCATGTGGCTCATTAGGGAAACTAGCAACCATGAGATAAAGCTGCTGGAGTAAAAAGGCAGGGAACAAAATCCCAGGACAATTCTGCTGGGATTGTGAGAGAGGGATGGAATGGAGGAGTGGAACGGAGAGAGCAGCAGATTAATCACCAAAGTCTGTCTTGAGTCAAGTATTCAACCACTTTGTTATGGCAAGCCTAAATAAGTTCAGGATAAAACAGTTGCTTAACAAGACACATAAGTTGCATGGACTCACTTGGTGTGCAGTAATAGTGTTTAATGTAACTTTATGATTACCTCATCTCTGTACCTCACACATACAGATAATTTTAAGGTCCCTCAGTCAAGCAGTGAATTTCAAAACACAGAATCAACCAAAGACCAGGGAAGTTTTCCAACGCCTCACAAAAAAGTACACCTATCAGTAGACAAGACATTGAATATCTCTGAGCCATGTGAAGTTATTAAATTACACTTTGGATGGTGTATCAATACACCCATTCACTACAAAGATACAGGCGCACTTCCTACCTCATTTGCCGGGGAGGAAGGAAACCGCTCAGATGACGCAGATGCTACGCTACAGGACTATTTCGCACAGACTGGAATATGTTCCGGGACTCATCAAAATGGCATTGAGGAGTATACCACCTCAGTCACCGGCTTCATCAGTAAGTGCATCGACAACGTCATCCCTCACAGTAACAGTACGTACATATCCCAATCAGAAGCCATGGATTACAGGCAACATCCACACGGAGCTAAAAAGGCTAGAGCTGCCGCTTTCAAGGAGTGAGACACTACTCCGGACGCTTATAAATAATCCAGCTATTCCCTTAAACCATCAAACAGGCAAAGCATCAATACAAGACTAAGATTGAATCCTACTACACCGGTTCTGACGCTTGTCGGATGTGGCAGGGCTTGCAAACTATTACAGACTAAAGGGAAACACAGCCGCGAGCTGCCCAGTGACCCAAGTCTACAAGACGAGCTAAATCCCTTTTATGCTCGCTTCGAGGCAAGCAACACTGAAGCATGAGAGCATCAGCTATTCCGGACGACTGTGTGATCATGCTCTTCGTAGCTGATGTGAGCAAGACCTTTAAAACAGGTCAACAGTCACAAGGCCGGGGGGCCAGACAGATTACCAGGACATGTACTCAAAGCATCCACGGACCAACTGGCAAGTGTCTTCACTGACATTTTCAACCTCTCCCTGACCAAGTCTGTAATACCTACATGTTTCAAGCAGACCACCATAGTCCCTGTGCCCAAGAATGTGAAGGTAACCTACCTAAATGACTACCAACCCGTAGCACTCACGTTATTTTATTTAACCTTTAACCAGGAAGGGCTCATTGAGATTTAAAATCTATTTTTCAAGAGTGTCCTGGCCAAGATAGGCAGCACCAAGTTATTACAAAAATTACAGAAAACATGAAAAACTACGATTAATCTAGTAAAAAACATAGAATTCACAAGAGCATAACAAAATCAAAACAGCAAATTAACCTTTCTAGCAGGCGTTCCACAAGCAGAATCCCTCGACAACATTCCGCTGAAAAGGCAGCGCACGAAATTCAAAAATATGGTTTTAGAAATATGTGACTTTCACAGATTAACAGGTCCAATACAGCAAATGAAAGAAACATCTCGTTAATCTACCCATCGTGTCAGATTTCAAAAATGTTTTACAGCGAAAGCACAACATATGATTATGTTAGGTCATAGCCAAGTCAAAAAAACACAGCCATTTTCCCAGCCAAAGATAGGAGTCACAAAAAGCATAAATATAGATAAAATTAATCACGAACCTTTGATGATCATCAGATGACACTCATAGGAAATCATGTTACACAATACATGTATGTTTTGTTCAATAATGTGCATATTTATATCCAAAAATCTCAGTTTACATTGGCGCGTTACGTGCAGTAATGTTTGATTCCAAAGCATCCGGTGATTTTGCAGAAATTCTCATAATATACATTGATAAAAGATACACCTGTTATCCACAGAATTAAAGATAGACTTTTCCTTAATGCAACCGCTGTGTAAAATTTCCCAAAAACTTTACGGAAAAAGCACAATCTGAGAACGGCGCTCAGAGCCCAATCCAGCCAGAGAAATACCCGCCATTTGGGAGTCAACAGAAGTTAGAAATAACACAATAAATGTTCACTTACCTTTGATGATCTTCATCAGAAGGCACTCCCAGGAATCCCAGTTCGACAATAAATGACTGATTTGTTCCAAACAGGTCTCATGAGCCCCTCCTTTATAGTAGAATCCTCAAACCAGTTTCTAAAGACAGTTAACATCCAGTGGAAGCCGTAGGAAGTGCAACATAACCAATATCCCACAGTATCTTCAAAAGGGGTTGAGTTGAAAAACCACAAACCTCAGATAACCTGAGAAAACTCCAACCAGGAAGTGGGCTTTCGCCTGCCATATGAGTTCTGTTATACTCACAGACATCAGTGTTTTCTATCCAATACTACTAATAATATGCATATATAAGCATCTGGGACAGAGTAGGAGGCAGTTCACTCTGGGCACGCTATTCATCCAAAAGTGAAAATGCTGCCCCCTATCCCAAAAAGGTTAAAAACATTAACAGGTCAGGTCAGGGATCATTCATCAGTGATTTAAAATACCAAATCGGGACAAGTTCTTCCAGTTTAAAAGTATTTTGTAAGGCGTTCCAAGAGGATGGTGTAGAGTACATAAAAACCCCTTTTACCAAATTCAGTTCAGACATTTGGAACAGTTAGCAGGATAAAGTCCAGTGAAAGAAGAGAGTCCCCACCACATTTCTGAACAATAAAAATGCCCAAATAAAAAGGTAGTAAACCCAAAATGGCTTTGTAAACAAAAGTATGCCTGAGCCTACGAGTGACTACAAAAGGCCAGCCAACCCTGGTATACAAAGTGCAGTGGTGCATAAGGATTTTATAGTTTAAAATAAATCTCAAAGTGCCATGGTAAAGGGTGTTAATTGATCTCAAACACTGAGCGGAAGCATTCATATATAAAATATCCCCATAGTCCAGTAAAGGCATAAATGTAACTGATACTAGCCTCCTTCTGGCTTCAAAAGAAAAACAGGCCTTATTCCTATAATAAAATCCCAATTTCAGCTTAAATTCTTTTGTAAGTTGTTGAATATGCAATTTAAAAGAGGCCGTCATCAATTAAAATTACAAGATATTTACATGAGGTTACAACCTCAATCTCCTTGCCCTGACAGGTTGTAATAGGTGAAAGGTTCAGAAGTCTATTTCTTGCTTTAGAAAACACCATTAGTTTAGTCAGTATTGAGGATAAGCTTCAATTGACACAAGGTATGTTGAACAGTATAAAAAGCCGTTTGCAAGTTCTGGAAAGCTTTTGTAAGAGACGAGGCTCAACAGTATCATCAGCATAAAAATGAAGTTGTGCATTTTGGACATTTTTGTCTAAATCATTTATATAACTAGTGAATAAGAGAGGACCAAGTACAGAGCCTTGGGGCACACCATTAAAGACAGACAATTTAACAGACATGAGCCCGTCAAATTGAGTGCACTGAGTTCTATCAGGCAGATAATTAGAAAACCATGCAACTGCATGCTCTGAAAGTCCTACACTTGACAATCTCTGCCTTAGTATAGCATGATCAACTGTATCAAAAGCCTTAGAGATCAATAAAAAGTGAGACAGTGCTGTTTTTTTTATCAAGGGCTTCAGTGATATCATTTAAAACCTTCATGGCTGCTGTAATTGTGATATGCTTCTTCCTGAAGACCGATTGGTACATTGATAAAATAGAGTTAGTAAATAGCTGTTCATTCACAAGGGTTTCAAGTATTTTCACCTGGGGTGACAGCTTAGAGATTGGCCTATAATTATTTAAAAGAGTTGGATCTCTGTTAGGCATGAAGAGGTCATGGCACACAACGATGAGAGCCTATAGGGAGGTCAGAGACCTGGCAGTGTGGTGCCAGGACAACACATCACCAACAAACAATCATGGTCCAAACAGACCAATACAGTTGCGAAGAGGGCACGACAGCACCTTTTCCCCCTCAGGAGACTGAAAATATTTGGTATGGGTCCCCAGATCCTCAAAAAGTTCTGCAGCTGCACCATCGAGAGCAATGTCTGGTATGGCAACAGCTCGGCATCCGCACGTAAGGCGATTATAGAGGGTAGTGCATATTAGAGGTCAACCGATGATGATTTTTCAATGCCGATAATTGGAGGACCAAAAAAACCCGATACCGATTAATCGGACGATTTAATATTTTAAATGTATTTATTTGTAATAATGACAATTACAACAATACTGAATTAACACTTATTTTAACTTAATATAACACAATCAAATCAATTTAGCCTCAAATAAATAATGAAACATGTTAAATTTGGTTTTAATAATGCAAAAACAAAATGTTGGAGAAGAAAGTGAAAGTGCAATATGGGCCATGTAAAAAAGCTAACATTTAAGTTCCTTGCTCAGAACATGAGAATATTCCCAGGTAAGAAGTTTTAGGTTGAGGTTATTATAGGACTCTCTCTCTCTACCATTTGTATTTCATATTGACTATTGGATGCTCTTATAGGCACTTTAGTATTGCCAGTATAACAGTATAGCTTCCGTCCCTCTCCTCGCCCCTACCTGGGCTCAAACCAGGAACACGTCGACAACAGCCACCCCGAAGCAGCATTACCCATCGCTCCACAAAAGCCGCAGCCCTTGCAGAGCAAGGAGAACAACTACTCCAAGTCTCAGAGCGTGTGACGTTTGAAACGCTATTAGCGCGCACCCCGCTAACTAGCTAGCCATTTCACATCGGTTACACGAGCCTAATCTCGGGAGTTGATAGGCTTGAAGTCATAAACAGAGCTGCTGGCAAACGCACAATAGTGCTGTTTGAATGAATGCCTACGAGCCTGCTGCTGCCTACCACCGCTCAGTCAGACTGCTCTATCAAATCATAGACTTAATTATAACATAACACAGAAATACGAGCCTTAGGTCATTAAGATGGTCAAATCCGGAAACTTTAATTGCGAAAATAAAACGTTTATTCTTTCAGTGAAATACGGAACCATTCCGTATTCAATCGGGTGGCATCCATAAGTCTAAATATTCCTGTTACATTGCACAACCTTCAATGTTATGTCATAATTATGTAAAATTCTGGCAAATTCGTTTGCAACGAGCCAGGCGGCCCAAACTGTTGCATATACCCTGACTTTGCGTGCAATGAACGCAAGAGAAGTGACACAATTTCCTGAGTTTAATATTGCCTGCTAACATTCATTTCCTTTCACTAAATATGCACGTTTAAAAATATATACTTCTGTGTATTGATTTTAAGAAAGGCATTGATGTTAATGGTTAGGTACACATTGGTGCAATGACAGTGCTTTTTTCACAAATGTGGGCTATAGCGGGCTATAGCGAAGTAGGCTATGATTCAATGATAAATTAACAGGCACCGCATCGATTATAGGACAAGCTAGAACAAGCTAGAAAAACTAGTAATATCATCAACCATGTGTAGTTAACTAGTGATTGTGTTAAGATTGATTGTTTTTTATAAGATACGTTCCATTTTTAACCTTTATTTAACTAGGCCTATTTAACCTTTATTTAACTAGAATTCCGGTTCCGGTTGGAGCGAGCGGTCGCATCTACACTTCGGTCCGCAGGTAGTATAACTTTTCATTACATTTCGTTATAGTACAACGGTTTGATTTGTCTTATCTTAGCAATTTCTTCTTAGCTAGCTACATAGCCGTCTTTGTATCAACGACAATTGCATATTATCGTATTTCGTCGTCCTAACGTATCTGCCCAGCAGCTAGCTAAGCAGCTAGCTAACATCCACTGTCCACTAGCACTGTAGAAACTATTACACTCAACTGAACGACTCGATTAGCGTAGTGTCAGCTAGCTACATAGTTGTCTTCGCTGTCTTCGTATCCAAGATAATTGTGCAGTCTAGAGTGTGTAGACTTAGAGTGATTATCTTAATTTACCGAGGTTAGCTAGCCAGCTATTTGTCGTCCTTAACGTAGGAAATGCTGCTAGCTAGCTAGCCAACAGCTAGCCAACCTCTACCGAATTGAACTCCAACTACCCGGTCAACATTCCGCGTCGCTCCACAGGTAGTATCACATTTTTCATTTCACTTCATTACAGTACAACGGTTTGATTTGTTTGATCGTAGCTAGCTAGCTACATAGCCGTCTTTGTATCTAAGACAATTGTGTAGCCTAGAGCGATTTTCTAGGTTAGCTGGCCAGCTATTGTCGTTCTTCTAACGTAGCTAGCCAGCTAGCCCCCGAATAGCAGCACTGTAGTAACTATTACAGTACAACGGTTTGTTTTGTTTGATCGTAGCTAGCTAGCTACATAGCCGTCTTTGTATCTAAGACAATTGTGTAGCCTAGAGCGATTTTCTAGGTTAGCTGGCCAGCTATTGTCGTTCTTCTAACGTAGCTAGCCAGCTAGCCCCCGAATAGCAGCACTGTAGTAACTATTACAGTACAACGGTTTGTTTTGTTTGATCGTAGCTAGCTAGCTACATAGCCGTCTTTGTATCTAAGACAATTGTTTAGCCTAGAGCGATTTTCTAGGTTAGCTACATCGCAGCCACTACCAGCTAGCCTACTCCAGCAGTACTGTATCATTTCAATCATTTTAGTCATTAAGATTCTTGCTACGTAAGCTTAACTTTCTGAACATTCGAGACGTGTAGTCCACTTGTCATTCCAATCTCCTTTGCATTAGCGTAGCCTCTTCTGTACCCTGTCAACTATGTGTCTATCTATCCCTGTTCTCTCCTCTCTGCACAGACCATACAAACGCTCCACACCGCGTGCCACCCTAATCTGGTGGTCCCAGCGCGCACGACCCACGTGGAGTTCCTGGTCTCCGGTAGCCTCTGGAACTGCCGATCTGCGGCCAACAAGGCAGAGTTCATCTCAGCCTATGCCTCCCTCCAGTCCCTCGACTTCCTGGCACTGACGGAAACATGGATCACCACAGATAACACTGCTACTCCTACTGCTCTCTCTTCGTCCGCCCACGTGTTCTCGCACACCCCGAGAGCTTCTGGTCAGCGGGGTGGTGGCACCGGGATCCTCATCTCTCCCAAGTGGTCATTCTCTCTCTCCCCTTACCCATCTATCTATCGCCTCCTTTGAATTCCATGCTGTCACAGTTACCAGCCCTTTCAAGCTTAACATCCTTATCATTTATCGCCCTCCAGGTTCCTCGGAGAGTTCATCAATGAGCTTGATGCCTTGATAAGCTCCTTTCCTGAGGACGGCTCACCTCTCACAGTCCTGGGCGACTTTAACCTCCCCACGTCTACCTTTGACTCATTCCTCTCTGCCTCCTTCTTTCCACTCCTCTCCTCTTTTGACCTCACCCTCTCACCTTCCCCCTACTCACAAGGCAGGCAATACGCCGACCTCATCTTTACTAGATGCTGTTCTTCCACTAACCTCATTGCAACTCCCCTCCAAGTCTCCGACCACTACCTTGTATCCTTTTCCCTCTCGCTCTCATCCAACACTTCCCACACTGCCCCTACTCGGATGGTATCGCGCCGTCCCAACCTTCGCTCTCTCCCCGCTACTCTCTCCTCTTCCATCCTATCATCTCTTCCCTCTGCTCATACCTTCTCCAACCTTTCTCCTGATTCTGCCTCCTCAACCCTCCTCTCTTCCCTTTCTGCATCCTTTGACTCTCTATGTCCCCTATCCTCCAGGCCGGCTCGGTCCTCCCCTCCCGCTCCGTGGCTCGATGACTCATTGCGAGCTCACAGAACAGAGCTCCGGGCAGCCGAGCGGAAATGGAGGAAAACCCGCCCCCTGCGGACCTGGCATCCTTTCACTCCCTCCTCTCTACATTTTCCTCCTCTGTCTCTGCTGCTAAAGCCACTTTCTACCACTCTAAATTCCAAGCATCTGCCTCTAACCCTAGGAAGCTCTTTGCCACCTTCTCCTCCCTCCTGAATCCTCCTCCCCCTCCCCCCCTCCTCCCTCTCTGCAGATTACTTCGTCAACCATTTTGAAAAGAAGGTCGACGACATCCGATCCTCGTTTGCTAAGTCAAACGACACCGCTGGTTCTGCTCACACTGCCCTACCCTGTGCTCTGACCTCTTTCTCCCCTCTCTCTCCAGATGAAATCTCGGTTCTTGTGACGGCCGGCCGCCCAACAACCTGCCCGCTTGACCCTATCCCCTCCTCTCTTCTCCAGACCATTTCCGGGGACCTTCTCCCTTACCTCACCTCGCTCATCAACTCATCCCTGACCGCTGGCTACGTCCCTTCCGTCTTCAAGAGAGCGAGAGTTGCACCCCTTCTGAAAAAACCTACACTCGATCCCTCCGATGTCAACAACTACAGACCAGTATCCCTTCTTTCTTTTCTCTCCAAAACTCTTGAACGTGCCGTCCTTGGCCAGCTCTCCCGCTATCTCTCTCAGAATGACCTTCTTGATCCAAATCAGTCAGGTTTCAAGACTAGTCATTCAACTGAGACTGCTCTTCTCTGTATCACGGAGGCGCTCCGCACTGCTAAAGCTAACTCTCTCTCCTCTGCTCTCATCCTTCTAGACCTATCGGCTGCCTTCGATACTGTGAACCATCAGATCCTCCTCTCCACCCTCTCCGAGTTGGGCATCTCCGGCACGGCCCACGCTTGGATTGCGTCCTACCTGACAGGTCGCTCCTACCAGGTGGCGTGGCGAGAATCTGTCTCCTCGCCACGCTCTCTCACCACTGGTGTCCCCAGGGCTCTGTTCTAGGCCCTCTCCTATTCTCGCTATACACCAAGTCACTTGGCTCTGTCATAACCTCACATGGTCTCTCCTATCATTGCTACGCAGACGACACACAATTAATCTTCTCCTTTCCCCTTCTGATGACCAGGTGGCGAATCGCATCTCTGCATGTCTGGCAGACATATCAGTGTGGATGACGGATCACCACCTCAAGCTGAACCTCGGCAAGACGGAGCTGCTCTTCCTCCCGGGGAAGGACTGCCCGTTCCATGATCTCGCCATCACGGTTGACAACTCCATTGTGTCCTCCTCCCAGAGCGCTAAGAACCTTGGCGTGATCCTGGACAACACCCTGTCGTTCTCAACCAACATCATGGCGGTGGCCCGTTCCTGTAGGTTCATGCTCTACAACATCCGCAGAGTACGACCCTGCCTCACACAGGAAGCGGCGCAGGTCCTAATCCAGGCACTTGTCATCTCCCGTCTGGATTACTGCAACTCGCTGTTGGCTGGGCTCCTGCCTGTGCCATTAAACCCCTACAACTCATCCAGAACGCCGCAGCCCGTCTGGTGTTCAACCTTCCCAAGTTCTCTCACGTCACCCCGCTCCTCCGCTCTCTCCACTGGCTTCCAGTTGAAGCTCGCATCCGCTACAAGACCATGGTGCTTGCCTACGGAGCTGTGAGGGGAACGGCACCGCAGTACCTCCAGGCTCTGATCAGGCCCTACACCCAAGCAAGGGCACTGCGTTCATCCACCTCTGGCCTGCTCGCCTCCCTACCATTGAGGAAGTACAGTTCCCGCTCAGCCCAGTCAAAACTGTTCGCTGCTCTGGCCCCCAATGGTGGAACAAACTCCCTCACGACGCCAGGACAGCGGAGTCAATCACCACCTTCCGGAGACACCTGAAACCCCACCTCTTCAAGGAATACCTAGGATAGGATAAGTAATCCTTCTCACCCCCCCTTAATGATTTAGATGCACTATTGTAAAGTGGCTGTTCCACTGGATGTCAGAAGGTGAATTCACCAATTTGTAAGTTGCTCTGGATAAGAGCGTCTGCTAAATGACTTAAATGTAAAATGTAAATGTAAATGTAGGCAAGTCAGTTAAGAACAAATTCTTATTTTCATTGACAGCCTAGGAATAGTAAATGGGGCGGCAGGGTAGCCTAGTGGTTAGAGTGTTGGACTAGTAACCGAAAGGTTGCAAGTTCAAATCCCCGAGCTGACAAGGTACAAATATGTCATTTTGCCCCTGAACAGGCAGTTAACCCACTGTTCCTAGGCCGTCATTGAAAATAAGAATTTGTTCTTAACTGACTTGCCTAGTAAAATAAAGGTAAAATAAATAAATAAAAATGCTAGCTAGCACCTTGGCTCCCTGCTGCACTCGCATAACAGGTCGTCAAGCCTGCCACGCAGTCTCCTCGTGGAGTGCAATGTAATCGGCCATGAACAGTGTCCAAAAACGCCAATTACCAATTGTTATGAAAACTTGAAATCGGCCCCAATTAATCGGTCGACCTCCAGTGCATGTGGGGGAAAGCTTCCTGCCATCCAGGACCTATATACTAGGCAGTGTCAAAGGAAGGCCCCCCAAAAAATTGTCACCCAAGTCATAGACTGTCCTCTCTGCTACCACATGGCAAGCGGTACCGGAGTAGCAACTCAAGGACCAAAAGGCTCCTTAACAGCTTCTACCCCCAAGCCATAAGACTGCTGAACTATTAATCAATTGGCCAACCGGACGACTTACATTAACCCCCCCCCTTTGTTTTTACACCACTGCTACTCGCCGTTTACTATCTATGCATAGTCACTTTACCCCTACCTACATGTACAAATTACTTCAACTAACTTGTACCCCCACACATTGACTCAGTACTGGTACCCCATGTATATAGCCACGTTATTGTTATTGTGTTCCTTTTCATTTTATTTCTTACTAAGTTTATTCAGTAAATATTTTCTTAATTATTTCTTGAGGTGCATTGTTGGTTAAGGGCTTGTAGGTAAGCTTTTCACATTAAGGTCTACACCTGTTGTATTCGGCACATGTGATAATTAAAATTGGATTTGATTTCACCATGAGGCCAATGGTGACTTTAAAACAGTTTAATGGCTGTGATAGGAGAGGATGGATCAACAACATTGTAGTTACTCTACAATACTAACCTAAAGGGCAGAGTGAAAAAAAGGAAGTTTGTACAGAATAAAAATATTTTAAAAATATGCATTGTGTTTGCAACAAGGCACTAAAGTAATATAAAGAAAATGTGTCCTGACTACAAAGTCTTACATTTGACAAATCCAATACAACACATTACTGAGTACCACTCTCCATATTTGCAAGCCTAGTGGTGCTGCATCATGTTATGGGTATGCTTGCAATCGTTAAGAACTGTGGAGTTTCTCAGGATACAAAAAGGAATGGAATGGAGCTAAGAACAGGCAAAAATCCCAGAGGAAAACCTGGTTCAGTCTGCTTTCCACCAGACACTGGGAGATCAATTAATCTTTCAGCAGGACAATAACCTAAAAACACAAGGCCAAATCTACACCGGAGTAGCTTACCAAGAATACTGTGAATGTTACCGAGTGGCCGAGTTACAGTTTTGACTTAAATCTACTGCAAGACCAAGAGCTTGAAGAAGTTTGAAAAGAATACATTGGCAAATGTTGCACAATCCAGGTGTAGAAAGCTCTTACAGACTTACCCAGAAAGACTCACAGCTGTAATCGCTGCCAAAGGTGCTTCTACAAAGTATTGTCTCAGGGGTGTGGATACTTATGTAAATGAGATATCTGTATTTCAATTTCAATACATTTGCCACCATTTCTAAAAACATTCATTTTGTGATTATGGGGTGTTTGTCCATTTGGAATTCATGTTGTAACAACAGCGTGTGGAATACGTCTAGAGGTATGAATACTTTCTGAAGGCCCTGTACAGATGAGCTTCATGATTTACAGAAATTCTGTGAAAACCCACACTAAGACACAGTTCTATTAACATTGCACATATGTATATACTGTACTCTATACCATCTACTGCATCTTGCCATCTTTATGTAATACATGTATCACTAGCCACTTTAAACAATGCCACTTTTATATGTTTACATACCCTACATTACTCATCTCATATGTATATACTGTACTCGATACCATCTACTGCATCTTGCCTATGCCATTCTGTACCATCACTCATTCATATATCTTTATGCACATAGTCTTCATCCCTTTACACTTGTGTGTATAAGGTAGTTGTTGTGAAATTGTTACTCGTTGGTTATTACTGCATTGTCGGAACCAGAAGCGCAAGCATTTCACTACACTCACATTAACATCTGCTAACATCTGTATGTGACAAATAAAATTTGATTTGATTTCATGTAGCCTAATTTTGGTCAGTTAATAGTCTACACACTGATCAAGCAACATTATGGACTATACTGATGAAATTAAGATCCTACATCTGTATGGGAAATATTTAGTACTCTAAGGTTTGAGAATTTCACAGTGAAAGGAATGTGGGCTTTAGTTTGTACACTGCGTCTAAGACACCATGTCGTCTTTGTTCGTTAAATCGCCTCTGGTTTCACCAACTCTTCTTTCTCTAACTTGTGTAGTGAGGACATTGACATGCAGCATCAGGCCTCAGAGCAAGGCTGCAGCCAGAGACCCTGTGACCGACACCTGGGAACTTTCCCAATTCCTCCTCCCTCTATTCCTCGCGTCCTCTTTCCTCACCTTTTTAGGAGGACAGAAGGCCTGCAGAGAAAATACCCCGCTGCAGAACAAAAGACAGAGTTAGACCCATCACCCTGGCCAGGCAGAGATGTGATTCCCCCATTCACTACCATTATTCATTCACCCTCCATCCCCACACACCATCCTTATTTCCTACATTCAATTAAGATAAATAAGGAATCAGTGAGGGAGACACTGGGGCTTTGGGAAGAAGAATTCCACAGGGTCGGATCTCTGCGTGGTGGAGTGTACAAAGTAGCCCCTTGCTGAGCATTTCAATAGATCCTGTACAAATCCTCATTGGGGCCTGAGGATTTGAACAGTGCAGAATTCAAAGCAATTAAGATGTGCAGTGATCCCACGTCACCTGACCTTTAGAGTTTTGTTAGCTGAAACAAAGGAAGAGAAGAATACATTCCATCTAAAATGGCAAGAACATGTTGGAACACAATTAAAAAGCCAGCTAAAATATTCTTCCCCTGCCAAATTATTATCCCACCCCCATATGTAGGTCTACTCACACTAAAATGCTTTCTGCAGAGGCTACTGATGCCACATCTCCCATAGACTACTTCATCCAAAGCCATCCAAAATAGCTTATTTGGAGGGCTATTTGGAAAGCACAACTGATATCCAATTGCAGTGTTCAGAAGCCAAGAATAAGTTAAGTCAGTTCAAACTCCCACTGCTATCCCAGGAAAAGGATGACCCTTGCCTTGAGAATGGCCAGTGTCTGTCGAGACAGCCGTGTGTTGCAGAGTATGTGTTGGTTGGAGACAGGACATTCTGGAGTCTCAGAGAAGGGATGGACACCATGACTAATATTTTTCCAAAACAGACAGACAGAAGCATTTTTGCCACACCAGTGTGGTTTCTTCCAAGGGAAAGAATATGTTTGCATTATTACAGTTATGGTCTGCTCATATCAAATACATTAAGCAGGGTCAAATCTGAGTGCACACACATGTTAACTGTTAAAGAGAGTAAGCAAAGCAACAACATTGTTGTTCTCTCACTCAATCGCTCTTTTTCTCAGAGTCTAAGACATCTCCCGGCAACTGCAGTTTAATTTAATCAAACAGGAACTGCAAACTTAAGAGGATTGAAAGGTCACACTGCGCTGCCAAGTCACAACTTGCTTCCTTCAGTCAGTCATTTGCTGGCTGGGTGGATGATATCCATGATATTCCTGTCAGTGTTGCAGAGAGACATGCCACTGGGCTAACTAAGCCTTAATGCAAATATCCCATGATGCATCTGTCCACAGGCTGGAATTACATCTTGTTACAGTTGTGTTGCATCATTCACATGGTGTCCATGACATGACAGCCAGATCACCTGTAAATTAGGCAGGATGGGAAAGGTTCACTTGGTCACTATCAGGCAAAGCTGCAAACTCAAAGTCCTAAAAATCAGATTTTATAACCAACCCTAACTTTTGATAAACCAAAAAGCATATTTTCGTTTATATACATGTTCACGTTATAGCCAATTTAGACTTTATAGCTTGGCCTGATAGTGCAAATCCATAGGAAGCCAGGAGGTCTGAGAGACTCACCGTGTCTCCGATCTTGAGGTCAGCACACTTCCTGAGGCCTGGTAGGGGCTGTCCGTCCTGACACGTGGCCGTGAAGGACAGACTGAGGTCTTCAGGTTGATCCCACACGGTCAGCTCCACTTTGGACCGGATGTTCTGGAGGGAGGACACAAAAACAGACAGAGAAAGAGAGAGATTGGATGAACTCAGATTTTTTAAATTTGTAAAAAAAAATTTTTTAACTTTATTTAACCAGGCAAATCAGTTAAGAACAAATACTTATTTTCAATGACAGCCAAGGAACAGTGGGTTAACTGCCTGTTCAGGGGCAGAAAGACAGATTCAAACCTTGTCAGCTCAGGGGTTTGAACTTGCAACCTTCTGGTTACTAGTCCAACACTCTAACCACTAGGCTACCCTGCCTACATATGCCATGAACACAAAAACAGACAGACACACACTTATGAATAAGTACTTTTGACATTTGCATCAAAGTAGTAAATATGTCATTTATTTGAAAACAAGACAGATGGTCCACTGGTCAACTATCCAAACATGTCTGATCAAAGACTCCTATCAATAGATCACATGAGCATTAAAGTATGTATGTATATTAGAGCTGGCACAGAGGTTCCCTGGTGGTTTCCATACTATTTGAATGTTAAACGCTTCCAGTACCCCTGGCACTGGATCCACTCAGAACCACCACAACTCAGCATTTTAGAATGAAACCAGCCTGTTATTTAATCTGTTAGCAGGCAGGGTGGAGAACAGAGAAAAAGATAGTTGGAAAGAGCGTAAAATGTCTTGGTTAAGCAATATTTATACAGGTCATTCTGTCTTTTGTAAACTTCCCCCAAACCCGCAGTGGTTCGTGTTAGCATGGATGGATGTGGAGCGCGTGCGTGCGTGTGTCATAGCGTGCCTTTGCTGCTACATGCCAGCCTTATCTGTACTTTATGTGCGTGTTAACTCCAGCGCATAAAAGCTATTGAACTGTGGAAGGGGGTAATCAGAATCATGCCCGACTGACAGATACCCATGATTGATCTATGCCCCGTTTTGGCCTGTACTGGAGAAAGAACACAACAAAAATGTGTTGAAATAACTAAAAATCTTTCTTGTGTTCAAACTTCACAATACTCAAAAAAGATACACTTATGAGAGGAACCAAAATGTGGTGCCATCTGCCCATTGTGTAAAGTGAACAGAATGTAGGCTACTTGGTATATAAGGGTGTCAGGTAGCCTAGTGGTTAGAGCGTTGGGCCAGAGTTGACAAGATAAAAATCCCACTGTTCCCTGGTAGGCCGTCATTGTAAATAAGAATTTGTTCTTTACTGACTTGCCTATTAAGTAAAGGTTGAAAAAAAAATGTAAATACCATAATTATCAGTTGTTAAGGACACGAGTTGAGTCTACTCTGCAAAATCAAGTTGTAGTTCCTCTCAACCACAGGAAGGAAAAAATGCTTGACTGAAGAAAAAAACCCACTGCTTTATTGGAAAATATTTTTGAGGATAGTTGACTAAAAACAGGCAAATACTTTGGTTTTAAAATATTCTAAATACATGGAGAAAGATTCGTTCTTCCCTTAAAATGTTGTTTTCTCTCAACTAGTCAACAAAAGTGAATTATATAACTGCTTTCCAGCAGTACATTGAAGGCTAAATCTGCCATTTCAACAGTCTGACTGCCACTTTGTTTGGTAAGCTGAGGTATGGGGCTGGGGAAATATAGCCAAACCACTCTCAAATCACAGACTGTGACTTTAAGATCCCTAAATTGCCAAACCAGAGCCACAGTGTCAGAGTACTCACTCAGTGATCTAGGGTCAGGTTTTAGTCAACAGACCACAACACAAAAATACAAGACAGGATGATTCCATGCTTTGAGAATGGATTATGAGAGAGTGTCTTCTGTGACAATTAAACACTAACGTCAAATTAGAATTCAAGACCATTTGAGGCCCCTGCTTAACTTGGGTAGAATGAAGATTATACATTTATCATGACCCATAAATTGAAGATGTGTTTTTGTTGTTGTTGATCTTTCCATAAATGTGAATTGTAAACGAGGACAAGATGTAAATCTCCTAGCACACGAGTCTATAGCCGTTTATTGTGTTTAAAATACACAATAATCCCTTCTAGAACCCTTTTCAGGCCGTTTGAAAACCCTTCCTTCAAATAACTGGAAGAATGGAATCTATTTCCTGTATGGAGGGGACTGGGGAGTAGCAGCACCACAGTGTCTCAGGCAGGATTTGCGCCATAAACCTGCTTCTTCTTCAGTAACCATAAAGTGCTAGTGCAGAGTTAAAGACAGTGCCGTAGTGTGAGCCAGAAGTAGAGTAAACCCCAGACCACCACAGCAAATAGAGGGGCAGGGTGAGAGTCTCCATATCACCACAGCAAATAGAGGGGCAGGGTGAGGGTCTCCATATCACCACAGCAAATAGAGGGGCAGGGTGAGGGTCTCCATATCACCACAGCAAATAGAGGGGCAGGGTGAGGGTCTCCATATCACCACAGCAAATAGAGGGGCTGGATGAGTGTCTCCATTTCCAATACTAAAGCATAAAATTCAACACTTCCTCTTGTCCTCTAGAGACCGGGGACATGTTCAGTAGGCCTCACAGTTTTGCAATGGAAAACACAAATGGCAGGTTCAGGGTATACCGGTCTGGTTCCTGGTTTCAAAACGTGTTCAGCCAACTGTCAACCAACATCCATTTCAGAAGAGGACAGCTGAGAGACTCTTTCCCTCTCAAGCGCACACACACACACCCTGTGCTCTAAATGGGAGAGAACGCTCCTTTACTTACATTGTAGGCGTTAACGATGAGTTGGATGATGTTCTTGGAGTCCTGATCCAGAATCTCCACTGTAGTTCCAGGTATCAGTGCTGTGAAATTCTGCATAAACACCAGAGTTATTTTTTTAATTAAAAGAAACAAATATAACAAAGCAATAAACACAATATCAAAGGCCACCATACACACTGAAGTGTACACACCAACGTGTACACACCATACACAATGTGTGTACACTATACACACAGCTACTCTCAATCATGAACACATACATGAACACATACATGAACACACACACACGCACGCACGCACATACATACATACATATACACACACTGCTCAAAAAAATAAAGGGAACACTAAAATAACACATCCTAGATCTGAATGAAATATTCTTATTAAATACTTTTTTCTTTACATAGTTGAATGTGCTGACAACAAAATCACACACAAATTATCAATGGAAATCAAATTTATCAACCCGTGGAGGTCTGGATTTGGAGTCACACTCTAAATGAAAGTGGAAAACCACACTACAGGCTGATCCAACTTTGATGTAATGTCTTTAAAACAAGTCAAAATGAGGCTCAGTAGTGTGTGTGGCCTCCACGTGCCTGTATGACCTCCCTACAACGCCTGGGCATGCTCCTGATGAGGTGGCGGATAGTCTCCTGAGGGATCTCCTCCCAGACCTGGACTAAAGCATCCGCCAACTCCTGGACAGTCTGTGGTGCAACGTGGCGTTGGTGGATGGAGCGAGACATGATGTCCCAGATGTGCTCAATTGGATTCAGGTCTGGGAAACGGGCGGGCCAGTCCATAGCATCAATGCCTTCCTCTTGCAGGAACTGCTAACACCCCCCACCACATGAGATCTAGCATTGTCTTGCATTAGGAGGAGCCCAGGGCCAACCGCACCAGCACATGGTCTCACAAGGGGTCTGAGGATCTCATCTCGGTACCTAATGGCAGTCAGGCTACCTCTGGCGAGCACATGGAGGGCGGTGCGGCTCCCCAAAGAAATGCCACCCCACACCATGACTGACCCACTGCCAAACTGGTCATGCTGGAGGATGTTGCAGGCAGCAGAACGTTCTCCACTGCGTCTCCAGACTGTCAAATGTGCTCAGTGTGAACCTGCTTTCATCTGTGAAGAGCACAGGGCGCCAGTGGTGAATTTGCCAATCTTGGTGTTCTCTGGCAAATGCTAAATGTCCTGCACGGTGTTGGGCTGTAAGCACAACCCCTACCTGTGGACGTCGGGCCCTCATACCACCCTCATGGAGTCTGTTTCTGGCCGTTTGAGCAGACACATGCACATTTGTGGCCTGCTGGAGGTCATTTTGCAGGGCTCTGGCAGTGCTCCTCCTGCTCCTCCTTGCACAAAGGTGGAGGTAGCGGTCCTGCTGCTGGGTTGTTGCCCTCCTACGGCCTCCTCCACGTCTCCGGATGTACTGGCCTGTATCCGGGTAGCGCCTCCATGCTCTGGACGCTACGCTCTAAGCTGACAGACACAGCAAACCTTCTTGCCACAGCTCGCATTGATGTGCCATCCTGGATGAGCTGCACTACCTGAGCCACTTGTGTGGGTTGTAGACTCCATCTCATGCTACCACTAGAGTGAAAGCACCACCAGCATTCAAAAGTGACCAAAACATCAGCCAGGAAGCATAGGAACTAAGAAGTGGTCTGTGGTTATCACCTGCAGAACCACTCCTCTATTGGGGGTGTCTTGCTAATTGCCTATAATTTCCACCTGTTGTCTATTCCATTTGCACAACAGCATGTGAAATTTATTGTCAATCAGTGTTGCTTCCTAAGTGGACAGTTTGATTTCACAGAAGTGTGATTGACTTGGAGTTACATTGTGTTGTTTAAGTGTTCCCTTTATTTTTTTGAGCAGTGTATACATATATATTTTTTAAAAATTACCTTGTAAATGACATAGAGCCTTTTAGTCACGGCGAAGATGAGATAGATGTTGTTCTCTGCCAGCTTCTCTCCCAACAGAGCCAGAGAGGGATAGTCCTGCAGACAGACAGATAGATATGCATGGAAGAGGATGTTAGAGCCATTTCAAGTTCATAAGTTTAGCCTCCATCTCACCCAGGGAAGGGAAGTCATTGCTCCTCTGATTCCAGTGTGGTCTTTACACGAGTCCCCTGACATTTCATTTTTCACCAGCAGAACAAAGTCAGAAGTGATTTAGACCTATTTATTTACAGCTCTGCACAAAAGCTGTGGATTGAGGAGCAAATCCTAACTTCCACTTAAGCCAAAGATACACTATAGTCAAGGCATGACTGAGTGAAAATGTTTAAGCATTTAATAAGCAATCACTTTATCTCAATCAGATTTGAGATTTGTCTTCAGTAACCTTTATCATTGTGTACATACGAATCAATCAACAGTGAGATTTACAGTTGAAATGGCCCGTGAGGTTCACCGATTTTCCTGAAAAACACAGTGCTGTTCTGGGAAGCACCCATTCTTCCATCCCACATTCAGATGAGATGAGGGTAAACATACTTAGCCTGTTTGGGGATTACTCAAGCTGAGGATCCATTGGTGTTGAAGTCTGATTTGTGTTGGAGTACCTCCACTGAACTTAGTGTGTTGAGACATAACAGGACTATCGAGCCCAGAGCACCAGATGACACACAGCAGAACAGATCAGCAAATAAAACTAGAGGCAAACATTGCGATTCCAGGAGAATACAAAAACTTTCATTCACTTAATCCATGTTCATATCATTGAGTTGGATTGGTTGAAATGAGCATGATGTTTATTAGGTTTTTATTGCATTAGTTCTTCAGACTTCAAATAGTGCTAGCCATGTAAACAAACCGTGCAGAAAAATATCTAGTTTTTTATGTGATGCAGTCTCATCATACAAAATCCAAAACCTTAATTTCCAGAACAAAAAAAAGGTCACATGGCTTGTGCCATTTCTTTGTGTCCTCTCTTAAGACTGCTGAGCTCTCACCCTAACTGCTGTCTAAATTAACTCCCAACTAAGTGAACTTCCCTGAGTTCATTAAAGCTTTACCTACAGCACCCTATGGCTGTTCGTAGATAAGTAGCAGCAATAAGACATTAAGTGAGTTCCCAATAAAGTCAGTTGGACCTCCACTAGGAGCAGAGCCAGGCAGAGACTCAGGGAACTAGCATACCTCAGTTTACATTGCATTCCTCCTTACCTAAATTTAGCCTGGCTCTGGCCATCAAAGAATCAGACCAGCAGTTAAATGCTTTGTGTCTGGAAGGTTGAGTCATTTATGTTAGCTTTACCTCAAAGCAATCCATCTGGACCAAGTCTATTCTTGAGAGCTGCTGCTTCAGTATGGAATTTTAGCCTAATAATATATTACACTGACAATGGGGACAAAAAAAATAACAATTTCAAATAGGTTACAAGGCATAGGGAGGTTTGACTGTACTCTATAATGTGTGTGTGTGTGCTAAATAACATAGCTAATCATGTTGTATACTGCTGTACACACTTTCTATTCATATACACCATCATATACATACATATTGATATTTCGGACACTGACATTGTTCAGATATTCTTTCATTTCTTTATTTACATTTGTGTGTATTGTTCGGTATTACTGCCCTGTTGGAGATAGGTGCAGAGAAATGCTTATGTGTCTGAGATAGCATCTGTAGAATACGTGTAAGCTGGCAATAACATTTGATGTTATAGCCAAGATGTATTATAAGCTAGATCTATAGTTATTTTATAGCTCTCGAGTAACCATGTTACAGTTAGATGTTATAGCTCTAGAGTAGAGGTCGACTGATTAGGATTTTTCAACGCTGATACTGATCATTGGAGGACCAAAAAAAGCCGATACTGATTAAATCGGCTGATTTATATATTTGTAATAATGACAATTACAACACTGAATGAAAACTTATTTTAACTTAATATAATACATCAATAAAATCGATTTAGTCTCAAATAAATTATGAAACATGTTTAATTTGGTTTAAATAATGCAAAAACAAAGTGTTGGAGAAGAAAGTAAAAGAGCAATATGTGCCATTTAAACAAAGCTAACGTTTAAGTTCCTTGCTCAGAACATGCTGGTGGAAAGCTGGTGGTTCCTTTTAACAGGGAAGAGGTTTTAGGTTGTAGTTATTATAGGACTATTTCTCTCTATACCATTTGTATATCATATACCCTTGGCTATTGGATGTTCTAATAGGTACTTTGGTATTGCCAGCGTAATCTCGGGAGTTGATAGGCTTGAAGTCATAAACCATGCAGTGCTTGTAGCACAGCGAAGAGCTGCTGGCAAATGCAGGAAAGTGCTGTTTGAATGAATGCCTACGAGCCTGCTGATGCCTACCACCACTCAGTCAGACTGCTCTATCAAATCATAGACTTAATTATAATATAACAACACACAGCAATACGAGCCTTAGGTCATTAATATGGACAAATACAGAAACTATCCATTTCAAAAATAAAACGTTTATTCTTTCAGTGAAAAATGGAACCGTTACGTATTTTATCTAACGGGTGGCAAACCTAAGTCTAAATATTGCTGTTACATTGCACAACCTTCAATGTTGTCACAATTATGGCAAACTACGGTCTTTGTTAGGAATAAATGGTCTTAACACAGTTCACCATGAGCCAGGTGGCCCAAACTGCTGCATATATCAAGAATTGGCAAGAGAAGTGACACAATTTCCCTAGTTAAAAGAAATTCATGTTAGCAGGCGAAATATGCAGGTTTAAAAATATATATACTTATGTATTGATTTTAAGAAACCTCCCTGGGATAGGCGGGACGCTTGCATCCCACTTGGCCAATAGCCAGGGAAAATGCAGAGCGCCAAATTCAAATAAAATACTATAAAAATCAAACTTTCCTTAAATCACACATGTATCAAATCAAAGCTACACGTTGTGAATCCAGCCAACATGTCAGATTTCAAAAAGGCTTTTCGGCGAAAGCATAAGATGCTATTATCTGATGATAGCACAACAGTAAACAAAGAGTAGCATATTTCAACCCTGCAGGCGCAACACAAAACGTAGGAATAAAATATAAATCATGCCTTACCTTTGACGAGCTTCTTTTGTTGGCACTCCAATATGTCCCAAAAACATCACAAATGGTCCTTTTGTTCGATTAATTCCGTCGATATATATCCAAAATGTCAATTCATTTGGCGCGCTTGATCCAGAAAAACACAGCTTCCAATTTGCGCAACGTCACTACAAAATATCTCACAAGTTACCTGTAAACTTTGCCAAAACATTTCAGACTACTTTTGTAATACAACTTTAGATATTTTTTAAACGTTAATAATCAATCAAATTGAAGACAGGACTATCTGTGTTCAATACAGGAAGACAAACTGACGCTACTTTTCGAGTCATGCGCCTCTGCTAGTGACTGGAACGAATTAATAACCTCACACTCAACGTCAACAAAACTAAGGAGATGATTGTTGACTTCAGGAAACAGCAGAGGGAACACCCCCCTATCCACATCGATGGAACAGTAGTGGAGAGGGTAGTAAGTTTTAAGTTCCTCGGCATACACATCACAGACAAACTGAATTGGTCCACCCACACAGACAGCATCGTGAAGAAGGCGCAGCAGCGCCTCTTCAACCTCAGGAGGCTGAAGAAATTCGGCTTGTCACCAAAGGCACTCACAAACTTCTACAGACGCACAATCGAGAGCATCCTGGCGGGCTGTATCACCGCCTAGTACGGCAACTGCTCCGCCCACAACCGTAAGTCTCTCCAGAGGGTTGTGAGGTCTGCACAACGCATCACCGGGGGCAAACTACCTGCCCTCCAGGACACCTACACCACCCGATGTCACAGGAAGGCCATAAAGATCATCAAGGACAACAACCACCCGAGCCACTGCCTGTTCACCACAGCTTCTATCTCAAGGCCATCAGACTGTTAAACAGCCACCACTAACATTGAGTGGCTGCTGCCAACACACTGACTCAACTCCAGCCACTTTTAATAATGGGAATTGATGGGAAATTATATAAAATATATCACTAGCCACTTTAAACAATGATACTGGATGTCAGAAGGTGAATTCACCAATTTGTAAGTCGCTCTGGATAAGAGCGTCTGCTAAATGACTTAAATGTAAATGTAAATGATACCTAATATAATGTTTACATACCCTACATCATTCATCTCATTCATCTCATATGTATACACTGTACTCTCTCTCATCTACTGCATCTTTATGTAATACATGTATCACTAGCCACTTTAACTATGCCACTTTGTTTACATACTCATCTTATATGTATATACTGTACTCGATACCATCTACTGTATCTTGCCTATGCCACTCTGTACCATCACTCATTCATATATCTTTATGTACATATTCTTTATCCCCTTACACTTGTGTCTATAAGGTAGTAGTTTTGGAATTGTTAGCTAGATTACTTGTTGGTTATTACTGCATTGTCGGAACTAGAAGCACAAGCATTTTGCTACACTCGCATTAACATCTGCTAACCATGTGTATGTGACAAATACATTTGATTTGATTTTTGATTTGAATTACAAAAATCGCTGAAGCTGTAGACTTATATTTCCCTCACTAACTTTAAACATCAGCAATCTGAGCAGCTTACCGATCGCTGCAGCTTTTATTTTTTGAATGTTTTTAATTTCACCTTTATTTAACCAGGTAGGCTAGTTGAGAACAAGTTATCATTTACAACTGCGACCTGGCCAAGATAAAGCATAGCAGTGTGAACAGACAGCAACACAGTGTTACACATGGAGTAAACAATAAACAAGTCAATAACACAGTAGAAAAAAGAAAAAGTAAAAGTCTATATACATTGTGTGCAAAAGGCATGAGGAGGTAAGCGAATAATTACAATTTAGCAGATTAACACTGGAGTGATAAATGATCAGATGGTCATGTACAGGTAGAGATACTGGTGTGCAAAAGAGCAGAAAAGTAAATAAAATAAAAACAGTATGGGGATGAGGTAGGTAAATTGGGTGGGCTATATACCGATGGACTATGTACAGCTGCAGCGATCAGTTAGCTGCTCAGATAGCAGATGTTTAAATTTGGTGAGGGAGATAAGTCTCCAACTTCAGAGATTTTTGCAATTCGTTCCAGTCACAGGCAGCAGAGAACTGGAAGGTGGCCAAATGAGGTGTTGGCTTTAGGGATGATCAGTGAGATACACCTGTTGGAGCGCATGCTACGGGTGGGTGTTGCCATCATGACCAGTGAACTGAGATAAGGCGGAGCTTTACCAAGCATGGACTTGTAGATGACCTGGAGCCAGTGGGTCTGGCGACGAATATGTAGCGAGGGCCAGCCGACTAGAGCATACAGGTCGCAGTGGTGGGTGGTATAAGGTGCACTGTGATAAACTGCATCCAGTTTGCTGAGTAGAGTATTGAAAGCCATTTTGTAGATGACATTGCCGAAGTCGAGGATCGGTAGGATAGTCAGTTTTACTAGGGTAAGTTTGGCGGCGTGAGTGAAGCTGATTCTAGATTTGATTTTGGATTGGAGATGTTTGATATGAGTCTGGAAGGAGAGTTTGCAGTCTAGCCAGACACCTAGGTACTTATAGATGTCCACATATTCTAGGTCGGAACTATCCAGGGTGGTGATGGTGTACCTTGAGCGTTGCTGAGGTGCACCCGTGACCGGCTCGGAAACCAGATTGCACAGAGGAGAAGGTACGGTGGGATTTGAGATGGTCAGTGATCTGTTTGTTGACTTGGCTTTCGAAGACCTTAGATAGGCAGGGCAGGATGGATATAGGTCTGTAACAGTTTGAGTCCAGGGTGTCTCCCCCTTTGAAGAGGGGAATGACTGTGGCAGCTTTCCAGTCCTTTGGGATCTCAGACGATATGAAAGAGAGGTTGAACAGGCTGGTAAAAGGGGTTGCGACAATGGCGGCGGATAGTTTCAGAAATAGAGTGTCCAGATTGTCAAGCCCAGCTGATTTGTACGGGTCCAGGATTTGCAGCTCTTTCAGAACATCTGCTATCTGGATTTGGGTAAAGGAGAAGCTGGGGAGGCTTGGGGGAGTAGCTGCAGGGGGGGTGGAGCTGTTGGCCGAGGTTGGAGTAGTGAGGAGGAAGGCATGGCCAGTCGTTGAGAAATGCTTGTTGAAGTTTGATTATCACGGATTTATCGGTGGTGACCGTGTTACCTAGCCTCAGTGCAGTGGGCAGCTGGGAGGAGGTGCTCTTGTTCTCCATGGACTTTACAGTGTCCCAGAACTTTTTGGAGTTTGAGCTACAGGATGCAAATTTATGCTTGAAAAAGCTGGCCTTTGCTTTCCTGACTGACTGCGTGTATTGGTTCCTGACTTCCCTGAACAGTTGCATATCTGTTCCTGGTGGGTGCATTGATGACTTGTGTGAGATTGAGGGCATCTAGCTTAGATTGTAGGACCGCCGGGTTGTTAGGCATATCCCAGTTTAGGTCACCTAACAGAACAAACTCTGAAGCTAGATGGGGGCGATCAATTCACAGATGGTGTCCAGGGCACAGCTGGGAGCTGGGGGGGTCGGTAGCAGGCGGCAACAGTGAGAGACTTATTTCTGGAGAGATTATTTTTTTAAATTAGAAGTTCGAACTGTTTGGGTATGGACCTGGAAAGTATGACATTACTTTGCAGGCTCTCTCTGCAGTAGGCTGCCACTCCTCCCCCTTTGGCAGTTCTATCTTGGCGGAAAATGTTATAGTTGGGTATGGAAATCTCAAAACAGACTCTGAACCAATTACATTGAATTTGGCGACAGGTTTAAAAGCATTAAACATTGATGGCAATTTAGCTAGCTAGCTTGCACTTGCCCAGCTAATTTGTCCTATTTAGATAGCTTACTGTTGCTAGCTAATTTGTCCTGGGATATAAACATTGAGTTGTTATTTTACCTGAAATGCACAAGGTCCTCTACTCTGACAACTAATCCACACATAAAAACGGTGAACTGAATCACTTCTAGTCATATCTCCTCCTTCCAGGCTTTTTCTTCACTTGACTGTATATTGCGATGGGCAACTTTCATGAATTTGGTGCATTTCCAACGCGACCTCGTTCGTCTTTCAGTGAGTACCTGCTTCTGTAAACCAATGAGGAGATGGGAGAGGCAGGACTTGCAGCGCGATCTGCATCACAAATAGAACTGACTTCTATTTTAGCCCTTGGCAACGCAGACCCTCGTTGGCGTGCGCAAGCAGTGTGGGTGCAATAATTGAATAATCTAGATTTCTAAATTTATTTTGCAACGCTTGTGCACGCGACACGAGGGGTGTAGTCAAGTCTGTGACCCTGACCACAGCCAAGTTTAACAGGCTACTAGCCTACATAAGATTTAGTAACTAATTAAAACCATGACCACAGAGAGATTGTCAACGAATACAGCAAAGAGCTGCTGTTTTTAAATCTATATATTTGTTTAAATTTATATTCAGCATGTCACTGTTTTTATTCAAAACTAATACAAAAAGGCACTTCTCTGTAGTTCCGCTCGGGCTGCAGCTGCAATAAATGAGTAGTCAAGTATCAATAGCATTGAATTTTATTATTATTAAAAGCTCGTCGTCTCGAATATTTAACTTTCTCTGGTCATAGGAACAACATGAATTTGTACATGAGGCAGATGCGGTGCGACTCGAGTTTCACCATCAGGTGGAAGACAGTGTCCCCTTTCTCTGGTCATCAGTCTCACCGGAAGAAAGCATTCCAAGTCAGAAATTCAGGCATCTTTCTAGAGCTCTGACTTTTTGACCTGAAGAACACTGACGTCGTTATTTGACCTTGTTGACCATCAGATGCAGGTACCATCAGTCCAGTAAAATAAAAAAGATAAATATTTAAATTCATGCTCCACAGTGCCTCAGGTGCTAAACCAACTGATCTATTCTGTTATCAAAGCTAGAGTTTTTAAATATAATATGGTCTGATGAACAATATTGGCAGGTCGATTATATAACCAATATGTCGTGATAATGTATTAGGCCTACTGCCCAAAACTCATTCCTACTAAACTGTTTGTGTGAGGTTAAATGTACAAAATTCTGAGGAGTAGATCTCAGCTTGCTTTTCGACTGCGAAAGTCATCTTGACTCAGAAAAGGTTGGTGACCACTGCTCTAGGGTAACCATGCTACAATGACGTTACAGCTCTAGGGTAACCATGCTACAATGACGTTACAGCTCTAGGGTAACCATACTACAATGACGTTACAGCTCTAGGGTAACCATGTTACAATGACGTTACAGCTCTAGGGTAACCATGTTACAATGACGTTACAGCTCTAGGGTAACCATGTTACAATGACGTTACAGCTCTAGGGTAACCATGTTACAATGACATTACAGCTCTAGGGTTACCATGTTACAATGACGTTACAGCTCTAGGGTTACCATGTTACAATGACGTTACAGCTCTAGGGTAACCATGTTACAATGACGTTACAGCTCTAGGGTAACCATGTTACAATGACGTTACAGCTCTAGAGTAACCATGTTATAGCTCTATAGAAACCGTGCCTTGTCTTACCATCTTGGTGGAGCCGCTGTATTCGTTCTTCTCATTCATGTGGCACTCCCCATCATGGGGCTGGACCAGGCCTCCCAGTTTACCGTCCAAGGCCAGGTGAGGCACATCGTCTGTGGCAAACACCAGCAGGTGGAAGGCCTCCTTCCTCCAACCTATCCTCTCCTGCACAAGGGAAGAGATGGTCACTTTACTGAAAGTTTTAGAGACACCTAACTGAGGTGTAAATTAAAGCTAATTTATGCTTGAGCCGTAAAAATGTGGCCTCCGGAGGCATGCAGAGGCTAAATCAAGCTCCGTATCGCATCGCTGTGCGCCTCTCAAATTCTGTAACAATGTGGAGGGCTCCGTATCGACATAATTGGTTGATGGTAGGTGGGGGCAACTTCCTTCACAATAGCTCTGCCCTGGTAAGCGCAAGTAGTATTAAAGCCCTGACGTCTGCGTTGCAGTAAATCCTGAATGGCCGGTGCAGATGGCGGATTGACCATGAAGCGCCTTTTAGTCTCCAGTTTACATTAGGCAATTATTATTATTATACGTTTTTAACTAGGCAAGTCAGTTAAGAACAAATTATTATTTACAATTACAGCCTAGGAACAGTGGGTTAACTGCCTTGTTCAGGGGCAGAATGACAGATTTGTACCTTGTCAGCTCGAGGATTCGATCTAGCAACCTTCCGTTACTGGCCCAATGCTCTAACCACTAGGCTACCTGCCGCCCTATGTAGTTTTGTACTTTTGTACTTTCGTAAATGCACAGGGGATCAGTCCATGAAATCAAGACAGAAATACAGGCTTGATAAGAACAAAGAGACAAGTTCATTCTAACTGATCATTGATAGAAATTGATTTAAGATATAACTGTACTATAAAGATTTATAAAAGTGTATGTAAAATATTTAATGTAAAAAGAGCTTGGCACGACACAGCTGACATAAAAGATCCCAGAAATGTTCCATATGCACAAAAAGCGTATTTCTCGCAAGTTTTGTGCACAAATGTTTACCATCCCCGTTAGTGAGCATTTCTCCTTTGCCAAGATAATCCATCCACCAGACAGGCATGGCATATCAAGAAGCTGATTAAACAGCATAATCATTACACAGGTGCACCTTGTGCTTGGGGATAATAGAAGCAACTAAAATTTTCTGTTTGTTTTGTCGCAATGCCACAGATGTCTCATTTTTTGAGGGATCGTGTATTTGGCATGCTGACTGCAGGAATGTCCACCAGAGCTGCTGTCAGATAATTGAATGTGCATTTCTCTACCATAAGCCGCCTCCAATGTCATTTTAGAGAATTTGGCAGTACGTCCAACCGGCCTCACAAACGCAGACTACGTGTAACCACACCAGCCCAAAACCTCCACATCCGGCTTCTTCAACTGCGGGTCGTCTAATACCAGCCACCCAGACAGGTGATGAAACAGTGAGCATGCACAACCAAAGAATTTCTGCACAAACTGTCAGAAACCATCTCAGGGAAGCTCATCTGCGCGCTCGTCGTTCTCACCAGGGTCTTGACCGGACTGCAGTTCGCTTCATAACCAAATTCAGTGGGCAAATGCTCACCTTCGATGGCCACTGGCACACTGGAGAAGTGTGCTCTTCACGGATTAATCCTGGTTTCAATGGTACTGGGCAAATGGCAGACGTGTGGGCGAGTGGTTTGCTTAGGTCAGCGTTATGAACAGAGTGCCCCATGGTGGCGGTGGGGTTACTGTATGGGCAGGCATAAGCTACGGACAACAAACAATTGCATTTTATTGATGGCAATTTGAACACACATATACCCCGTTACGAGTTCCTGAGGACGATTGTCGTGCCATTCATTTGCCGCCATCACCTCATGTTGAAGGATGATAATGCATGGCTCCATGTCACAAGGATCTGCACACAATTCCTGGAAGTTGAAAATGTCCCAGTTCTTCCATGGCCTGCATACTCAGACTTGTCACCTATTGAGCATGTTTGGGATCCTCTGGATTAACGTGTATGACAGCTTATTCCAGTTCCATCTAATATCCAGCAACTTCACACAGCCATTGAAGAGGAGTGGGACAACATTCCACAATCAACAGCATGATCAATTCAATGTGAAGGAGATGTGTCTTGCTGCATGAGGTAAATGGTGGTCACAACAGATACGGACTGGTTTTCTGATCCACTCCCCTACTGTCACCTTCTTGGAAATTGGCGGACCAAGGCGTAGCATGAGTATTGTTCCACATATTTATTTAAGTGAAACTAACAAAACAAAATAACAAAACGACAAAGACCATGAGGACGTAGTACACTAACAATCAATATCCCACAAAACACAGGTGGGGAAAATAGCTACCTAAATATGATCCCCAATCAGAGGCAACGATAAACATCTGCCTCTAACTGTGAACCACATTAGCACCTACATTGAAATAAATATACTAGATCACCCCCTGATCTACTACACCATAGAGAACCAAGGGCTCTCTATGGTCAGGGCGTGACAGTACACCCCCCACCCCCCCAAGGTGCGGACTTTGGCCGCAAAACCTGAAACCAAATGGGGATGGTAGGGGGGGTGATAAATGTCGGTGGCGGCTCCGGTGCAGGTCATAGCCGCCGCCCAGACCCCGGATCCGGCCATCGCGCCGGGCTGAATGCCATGCCTGGACTGGGCATCGGCAAAAAGGAGGGCTCCGGCCATGGAGCTGGGTTGGACGCCGTGCCTGGACTGGACAGCGGTGCAGAGGAAGACTCCTACCATGGAACGGGACTGGACGCCGTGCCTGGACTGGACACCTTGCCTGGAGGCACCGGACTGGGGGCAGTCGCTGGAAGCTCCGGACTGTGAATGCGCACTGGAGGCCTAGTGCATGGAGCTGGTACAGGTGGCACCGGACTGGGGACACGCACTTCAGGGTGAGTGCAAGGAGGAGGCACAGGACGTACCGGACTGGTGAGGCGCACTGGAGGCCAGAAGGATGGAGCCAGCCCAAGTTGCACCAGACTGCTAACCGGATCCTCTGGTCAGATGTTGAGCAGAAGACACTTGCACTACATCTCTCTCTTTCCTAACTTCCCCAATGCCTCCCTGACCGTCTCTGGCACTTCAGGGCGAGTGCAAGAAGCAGGCACAGGGCGTACCGGACTGGGGAGGCGCACTGGAGGCCAGAAGCGTGGAGCCGGCCCAGGTTTCACCGGACTGATGATATGCTCTTCCAAACGCCTCCGTTGCCGCATACTCCTAGCCAACTCCATTCTCCGGTATCCCTACCCACACTGTTCCATCGACTCCCAGGTGGGCTCTGGTACTCTCCTTGGGTCGAACGACCACCTCTCTATCGCCTCCCAGATGTTCTTTGGCTCGTCCCTCTGCTCAGTCATCAGCTCCATGTGCCCCCTCCCCCCAGGATCTTGGTGTTTCTGTGGCCACGGTCCCCGGCGTCGTCGTCCTTCTTGCGTCCCCTGCGATTCCTGCCACGGAAGGGTCTCCTGTCCTTCCATGATTTCTTCCCAGGCCCAACTTATTTTTCCCATCGTTGCATGCTGCTTGGTCCTTGTTTGGTGAGATATTCTGTCACGTTCTTGGAAATGAGCGGACCAAGACGCAGCATGAGTATAGTTTCACTTAAATAAATATGTGGAACTAACAAAATAAAATAACACAACTACAAAGACCGTGAGGACGAAGTGCCCAAACACACTAACAATCAATATCCCACAAAACACAGGTGGGGAAATAGCTACCTAAATATGATCCCCAATCAGAGGCAATGATAAACAGCTGCCTCTAATTGGGAACCACATTAGCACCAACATAGAAATAAATATACTAGATCACCCCCTAGTCACGCCCTTACCTACAACACCATAGAGAACCAAGGGCTCTCTATGGTCAGGGCGTGACACCTACCTTTAATCTTTAAGGTATCTTTGACCAACAGATATCTGTATTCCCAGTCATGTGAAATCCATAGATTAGGGCCTTATGAATTCATTTCAATACACTGATTTCCTTATATTAATTAAGCTCAGTAAAATGTTAGAAATTTTTGCATGTTGTGTTTATATATTTTTTTAATGTCGTAGGGAGTTGTAGTTGCCAACAGGCCAATATTGTACATAGTTTAGCGCAGAAAACATGGTAATTAACTGCAATGACTATAATCCATTGCGCGCACACAAGGAGACCTACCTCGTTGACTGAAACAGAGAGAAGTGAGAACATGCAAGAGGGATAGAAAGCATACCTGAAAATACATGATCTAAGTGATTGATAGTTGGTATTCAACAGTCAGAAAAGTATGCCTTATTTTCATTGAAGAACTACTAAAATAGTGATTTTGTCAGAGAGCATAGACAGCACCTGTACAGAGAAGAGATTACTTGGTCATCAAATAAAATAAATATTTTATTTAAAGTATTTTGAATAAATTATGGTTAATAAGTGATAAGCAGCAAATACTTGGTCATACTTGGTCATCAAATAAAATAAATATTTTATTTAAAGTATTGTGAATAAATTATGGTTAATAAGTGATAAGCCGCAAATACTTGGTCATACTTGGTCATCAAATAAAATTAAATATTTTATTTAAAGTATTGTGAATAAAATATGGTTAATAAGTGATAAGCTGTCACAACCATCATGGGACTAATTTTTTATTCTGTGTTACAGCATTCAACCCACATAATGCATTTAATGTCTAACCGAAACCGACCTCAAAATGCACTAATCGCTCTGCACTACTAGCTGTAAAGAGTAGTTCCTGCCCCTATAAAACACAATCACTTCATCATTATTATTATTATTATTACGAGGAAAGGAAACTATCACTTTCCACAAGCTTGACAACCACATACATCAATAAGGAGAGTAGCAGGTGTTTTATCCAGAACAAGGTCATTATCAATGGAAAGCAGAGGTCAGAAAAAGTGTAACAGCAAAGTTAACATAGTGCTGAGTAATAGCATAACACTAAACACACCTGACCTTTCACCCATGTTTAGACATAAAAAGGCATCCATTTGTGATGCCCAGCCCAGTATATTCCCAAACTGTCCCTCATACCATCATGGTCACCTAATCATCCCCAGCTTACAATTGGCTCATTAATCCCCCTCCTCTGACCTGTAACTATTCCCCAGGTTGTTGCTGTAAATGAGAACGTGTTCTCAGTCAACTTACCTGGTAAAATAAATACAAATATTATGTGCCACAGTACACAATAGAAAGAGATGTGGGTTGGCAGTTGGCATACAGGACCCTTTTTGAATAACATGCTGGAATGCTAGACATTAAACAAATCTGCCATGCTTCAAATGCGTTTTGGCTGGAATGGTAGTTAGTTCACTATGTAAGACAGTCATGCAACCATGCCCATTTGATGTATATATATTTTTCTTTACAGGGAAACAAAGAGGCATAAGTTTAGCTGAATATTCTACAATGGTCAGCAAAGCAAATGATTAATTAGTCAAAGTAATATTCTGACAACGTAACCGAATGAAACAAACATATCATGAAAGTATTGGCGCAACCGCAAAACAGACTGCCCAATCCAAGTTTCTATTACAACAAATCGCATGGTAGAGTTGGGAGGGAGGGAGTAATTCTCTGTGATATATACTGTGATATGACTGGGCCTGTTTCTGTTAGTGAGTGGTCTTCTTGTTGAACCAGCTGCACCAGACTAGACATCCTGTTCAGGTGCTTTGAATTAACAGACTCAATTAACCCTAAAAGTCTCAATTGTGACTTGTGTTCATTAAGCACAAAATGGGGGAGGGGGGACAATCAGACCAGGGAGGGACTACCTACACCTACTCAGTAATAAATGCTCATTTCCGTATTCCATTGTGTGTGCTAATGAACACGACCAGGGCCTCAATCCATCATGTCTACCTGACTGACAGCTCACAGGAGAAAACCTAAAGGGACTTGACTGACAGAAAACCTGGTTCTGATTGGTTAGGATTAATGTTTAAGATTAAGGTTAGGGTCAGGGTTATAGGTTGGCATGCCAGCCGGTCACATCCCATTAATCACACCCCGGCCTCAGCTCACCTTACAGACGGCAGCCTGCAGGATGGCGTCGAAGCCTCCCTCCGGAGCGTCCCTGTTGCGAGACACCATCTGTTTCTGCACCTCCTCGTTGAAGCGATCCACCTTGTCCGTCAGGGAGAGGAGGTGGCGGAACCCGAAGGAAGGGACACAGTTGGGGAACAGCTTGTATCTGTGGAGAGGGAACTTTTAAAATAAATGATGCTATGTATGTAACAGACCTGGGTTAAAATAGTATTTGTGTTTTGATTGAGCTTGTCTGGCACAGTGGAACCAATGAAATAGTGCAAACGCTGCCCATTTGGCACCCCCACACAGGCTCTCATCCAGGCAAACTATTTCAAATAATGGCTACATTTAACATGGTATAATGCAGTTTCCTCAAGAGGAAGACCTCAGTGACATTCTAACACACAATTCATCCTGGAGGAAACACATATCCTTTGGGGAATTTGATGGTTTTGGCAAGGGCAGAGGTGTGTTAAGGACGAGAGGCCCAAACGGCATGATCTGTCCTCTGCCCCTAACATTTTCCTGCAGTACTGCCTCTTTGACTGACACACAGTCCACACACAGGACCCAGGGCATAACCTAGTTGGGCAGTGATGCGTGATGATGGCACTAAGTAAGTGCAGCATAATCTCACCTCCGGGGCAAATGTGGTGTGTGATGTGTGGGGGGCTGCTTTCAACCTCTATGTTCTATTCTGTTCCCTTTCAGCCTGCCATCATCATCATCATCATCCACAGCAAGCCTCAGCATCACTTGATAAAGATTAACAAAAATGACTGTATATAATTCAAATACTGAGCTATAGTGTATGCTCAAAAACATTTGGAAATTAGATTATACTAATACAATTGCTTAGAGAAAGATTTTGCTATTTTTTCCTCGATTTTTTTCCTTCAAAAAGCTAGGGGTCAAAATTGACACCCCTGTTGTCAATACCTCAACTTGCTGAGCATTTTTCTAAAATGTTTAATGAGTTGGAGAACACATTGGGAGGGATGTTAGATCATTCCTCCATACAGAGTCATTCTATATATTTGATATCCTTCATCTGGACTTATGGACATCCCTCAATTCAAACCACAGGTTTTCAATGGGTTTCAAGTCCAGACACCGAGATGACTATTGAAAAATGTTGATATTGTGTGTGCTTAGTGTTATTGTCTTGCTGGAAGATCAACTTGCATTTTCAAGTTTCAGCATCCAGGCAGAGGTAAGCAGGTTTTTGGCTAAAATATCCTGGTACTGGCTAAAGTTCATGATGCTGTTGACCTTAACAAGGGCCTCACTCCAGCGGAAGCAAAATATCCCCATAACATCAAAGATCCACCACCATATTTGACTGTATATATGGGGTTCTTTTCATTTCTGCATTCTCATTTTGATGCAAGACTGGTGTGCGTTGCCAAAGAGCTCTATTCTCATGTCATCAAACAAATGTAATCGCCCCGAAGTTTGCTAAACGGCATTGGCACTTGGATTGGTTAATGGCATCATGAACTTTACCTCGTACCAGGATATATGGTCAGATGACATGAAAATAGAGCTTGAATTGAAGGCGGCAGTCCAAAAAAACAAACCCAATGTGTTCTTCAACTCAGAAAACATTTAAAAAAAGGCTCAGTACAGTTATCTTCGCAGGGTGAGGCATTGTTCGCTGCAGCTAGCGACTTGAACGAGTGCAAACACTCAAACTGGACAGTCTTCATTCAAAGACTCAATCATGGACACTTACTGATAGTTGTAGCTGCTTTGTGTGATGTATTGTTGTATCTTGCCCTTTGTGCTGTTGTCTGTGCCCAATAAATGTTTGTCCCGCTACCATGCTGTGTTGTCATGTGTTGCTGCCTTGCTATGTTGTAGTCTTAGGTCTCTCTTTATGTAGTGTTGTCTCTCTTGCTGTGATGTGTGTTTTGTCATACATATACACACACACAATTATTATAAAATAGAAAAAGTGTAAATACCAGGCCCAAGAAGCCTTTTGCTAGGCCGTCATTGTAAATAACAATTTGTTCTTAACTGACTTGCCTAGTTAAATAAATAAAAGAAAGAAAGGTATTGAAAACAGGGGTGTCCATTTTTACTCCTACCTTTGAAAACAAAAAAAAGATGACTTCTTAAACAGTCTCTTTCTCTACAGCTCAGTATTTGAATAATTATTGTATCGTCATTTTTCTAATCCTCATTAAGGGTGTCAATCATTTCGGACCCCACTGTAACAGAGTGGACAGGACAGGGTCAATTACCACTTTCACAGAAAAATGATCCTGAAGTGTGAATGGTATAAGATGATATAAAGTGGTTAGTGAACTAACACAGTGATACAGTCTTTCCCTCTCTCACACTACTACTCTAGTTTTAGAGGAAGACATTTTAAGCAAAGTGCCCTCACTTCCATTTTAGTAGAAATACAGCACCTTGATATTATACTAAAATATTGATATTACACTTGATCCTAGATGAAATCCACAAAATCCCAACATGAACCCAAATTATTTCAGCTGCACTCCCTATTGGATTCCCAAATCAACCGAAAACACATGGTCGTGCTCTTGCAGTCAGTAACAATGCCCTTCCTCAGTTCTCACCCATTGCAGGGGTTGTCCTGGTACTTGGTGGCTGTGTAAGAGAATGGTGACATGTTCTTGTCTACAAAGGAGCCAAAGCCTAGTCTGAAGTTTGAGGTGAGTTTCCTCATCTCGTCAGCCAGCTTGGTGCCCAAGTTCCTGATGGTGTCCAGGTCATCCTTCATGGACAGAGACAGGTCCATCAGGTAGTACAGGTCAACAGGGTAGTCCTCCACCTGACGCACCTGCACTTCGAATGAGGTCTGGTCACCTAGCGGGAGGGGGAAATTGATTGATTTGTGCCATTGCTTTGATAGGTTTACAAATCAAACAGCATCCTACATTTTCCCTGTACAGTGGGTTGACTTAATATTTTCTAAGAAAAGTGTTTTCCCCCCCAATTATACTGAACAGAAATATAAACGCAACATGTAAAGTGTCGGTCCCATATTTCATGAGCTGAAATAAAAGATCCGAAAAAGGTTTCAAACCAGTGGCAACCCGTCATTTGAGACTTGTCTTGTTATTAAAAAAATACATGTTTTATTGCTTGTTATTCTGGCAGTAACACGTGTCACATATCAGTTTGCAAACAATGTAAAAAAATATATATCATCGAGTTAATAAAGCCGCATACAAACATGGTCTCTTTTTTGTTTTCTTGAGTAAGGCAAAGAGTGTTGCGCAGTGTTCTGTCACTCATGGGGGGGACACTACGTCACCGCCAAGTCTGAGGGTAGAGCTAGAAAATGCTATCCCCTTGTGTGCTGGCATAGAGTTACATAAGAAGTGCCCATCCAATAAGGCTAAAGGTGAGAACTTGTTCTCAACTGGCCTACCTGGTTAAATAATGGTGAAAAAAAGGTTATTTGCCACAGATAAAATGACATCTACAGTAGCTTTGATTGGACTGATCATGTCATCATCATACTTTCAAAATCTTAGCTTGCAGTCATCATAAATCAAGTCGAAAAATCTACTGGCAAAACGTTTTTAATCCTTGTCATATGAAGATAAATAATGAAGAGAAATTATAGATAAAACATAGTGCTCATCGGCCATTGGACATAAACATTACAAAACAAGTTGGAAATCGCAAATTCAACAATGAGTGGTTTGGAAGGAATCAGTGACAGTGGCTAACTGCAAGCATTGCAAAGCAATCACGAGCCTGCTATTCAGTGGCTGTGTGGTCCCACATCTGGGATTAAGGGGCACTTTTCCAAGTGTAAAATGATAAACTTTCAACATCGGCCATGCTGTCAATGAAGCATGATTTGTGCAGCACTCAAAACAACTGTTTACTTGGAACGGCAAAATCTGACTTTAGTTAGTTCAAGACAACTGGGAACTCGGGATAAAGAAACTACGACTGGGAAATACGTTTTGAACTTTCATCCAACTTTGAATTGTAAAGCCGGCGTCTTTCTAGAGCTACGACCGGAGATCAATGACGTCATCAGGAATCAACCTTGTTTTTTCCCGAGTTCCCAGTGGTTTTGAAAGCACCATAAATACAGAGAATGCCAGACTACGATGACAAAATTTGCCCACGAAGGACCGCCGCACCACCTTCCATTTCAAGTGAGCACAGCACAAGGTGAGTCCAAAAATGTATTGTATGCTGCTGCATAAATTATGTAATATGCCAGGGAGATATGTACAGTGCAGTTAAGAAAGTAATACTAAGCGTATGTTGTGTAGTAAGATGTCAGTAGCACATGCGCGTCACCCTAATAATTTGTTCTATTTAACCCACTTAATTTTGCCTACTGTTCTGACTTGGTGGTGCACATGTAGCCTATAACCGGTTTTAGAGAAATGTAATCATTGAATATTGTAAGAGCTTTCATTGTCTGCTTATATGCCCTCTATATTTATCCTACGGTTCTAACTTGGTGTACAGGGAGAACACTAAGAACGGCCCATGTTCTGAATTCTGCTGCTGTACATTTCAAAAGTGCTAAACAAATAGTTAGGATGGACGTAGTCAGTATCTCTCGCTCATTAATGTCTTAGTCGAAATTAAGGATTGCCTCATGCGCTCGTTGTCCACTTATGCCAAAGTTTGGCAGTAAATTAGGCTGAATTAAACTGATTCGCTGCAAGACAAGGCTCCGCTGATAGCCAGGTGTAGCAGTGGTAAGATGTTGGGACAGCTTTATGTAGGCCTTAACAGTTTGTGGGCACCTTTTGACAACGTTATAGTGCAATTCATGTATTGTTTAGTGTTGTGGCTTTGCTGGCATGCATTCCACTTATATTATTTTGCCCCACCAAGATTTACATGCTAAAATCGACACTGTTCCATACGCACAAAAAGCTTATTTCTCTCAAATTTTGTGCACAAATGTCTTTACCTCCCTGTTAGTGAGTAGTTCTCCTTTTCCAATATAACCCAATCCAAGTGTGGCATATCAAGAAGCTGATTATACAGCATGATCATTATACACAGGTGCACCTTGTGCTGGGGAAAATAAAAGGCCACTCTAAAATGTGCAGTTTTGTCACACAACACAATGCCACAGTTGTCTCAAGTTGAGGGAGCGTGCAGTCGGAATGCTGACTGCAGGAATGTCCACCAGAAGTGTTGTCAGATCATTTAAAATGTTTATTTCTCTACCAATGCCGTTTTAGAGAATTTGGCAGTCTGTCCAACCGGTCTCACAACCGCAGACCATGTGTAACCACACCAGCCCGGACCTCCACATCCGGCTTCTTCACCTGCGGGATCGTCTGACACCAGCCATCCGGACAGCTGATGAAACTGAGGAGTATTTCTATCTATAATATAAAGCCCTTTTGTGGGGGAAAACTTGTTCTGATCGACTGGGCCAGCATCCCAGTCTGGCTGCTAAGTGGATGGGCCTATGCCCTCCCAGGCCCACCCATGTCTGCGCCCGTGCCCAGTCATGTGAAATCAATTAGGACCTAATAAATTTATTTCAATTTACTGATTTTCCTAATAGGAACTGTAACATGTTGTGTTTCTATATTTTTGTTCAGTAAAGATATGTAAAATTGTTCCATATACAGCTCATGTCTCTCCAACCTTTGGTTCAAACCCTGTTACCTTTGTGCTCAAACCCTGTCACATTGTGCTCTGAGTGGGTTGATTCTCTGTGCTTGCCTGGTCTCATACATGACATAGGCCTACATGGCACAAAAAGACTGGATCACTAGGCTAGAACTGGGCTTACCTGGTCTAAGATTCAGGGAGATCTTCTGGGGCATGATCTGGATGACATCATACTGGGTCGGCCCGGAGCCTTTGGAGCTGAGGGGTTCGCTCTTCACTACCATGGTTGTGCTGCTAGGATTCTCTATGTTATGGGCCTCACAGCCTCTCTTCTGGAGGTTCTGACTCAGGTCACACCGCGACGTCAGGGTCCTCGCCCTGCCAAACTCCTGAGGAAAGAACAAACTAATGACACCTGTCATGCAATGTAAAAGCTAGAGTACACACTTGTCTGCCTCTCAGCCCTGCCTCTCCGCTTCAGTTGAGTATTGGTAAGCGAAATTAAAGGATAGGGGTAATCTTGTACATTTTTCTTTTAGTTCTGTGAGACAAATTGCAGGTCTGAAAGCAGGTGTAGACAATCCACTATGTACAGATAACACATTTCCAGAACTGCACAGGTGCACTCCTACATCCTGTTGGCTCAAACATGCTCAGGAGTGACGATGGCTTTTCGTTTTGCATGTGAACTCGAAACACTACACAACAGTATGAGAGTCCTCACCTCACACTAAGACAACTATTGGGTTCAGTATGTCACATTTAGAAATTTTGTGAGAGTATTACTAATCTCACCACCACAGTGGTGCATTGTAAGTAAACCTAACACTGGAGGAGTTGAGGCACATGCCCTACCTCTTGCGCGCACCAGGCGCAGCTCGGAGAGATGAGGAGGCATTCTTCACAGGATGTAGCGCTGCCACTCATACAAACATTGAGTCCTAATGAGAAAGTAGTAAAAGTAACCAAACAGAATCTCTGGAACAGTGTTGATCGTTCATTACATTAGATTTCCAGACAATCAAACTCACGTTTACAGACATGTAATACACATGTAATACAATAGTATTTTTCTTATTCAAGCGCAGGTGGAATGTGGCAATTACAATTTAGATCATTTCTTCCACGTCAGCGCGAAACATAGTTCTTAAATCGATTTAAAGGTATATGATCGAAGATGTTGGTTTAGAAATAGCCTTTATTATTCAAACATGAATTTACACTTCAATGCAACGTGTCAAACATTTGAAAGAGTGACAACCACAACAGGCTATTTAGTTTTCACAGGGAAACAATCGAGTGTGTATGGCAACATTGTTGCATGAATTTCACGGCTACTATAACGATTGTCCCACTTTTAATACACTATAACAAGCGACTGCATACGAAAACTAGTCTTCTAGAACACTTTCCCGTGGATTACAGCCAGTATAGGCCATTTAGAACACGTTTAGAGAATAATGTTTTGCTCCTCAGATTCAAGAATTTAAAAAAAACGTTCTTACCTTGTGCAACATTGTGAATAAATATTTCCAGAACCATGCAGCCGAAGGCTGTACGGTACACCAACTGCAATGGGCTCCACATAATTTCCTCGTAGTGGGTCCGATATTCAAAAGTCTATGTTTGTGAAGTTATGGCACTGAAGTCGGCAGTCAAACCTCACTTTAGATCCAGGTTCTGTCTGCTCGGTCGGTGAAGACTAGTGAACCATTCTCTTTGTCCATTTGAACTCCAGCAAAGCTAATCGGCCTCATAATGTAAACGCGACCTCCAAACAAACATTACAATTCATTGTCCTTCTGAAGAATTCCGCACAACAGGAGGAAAACAATATTTTGCAATGTTGGGTTTAAGGAGTCAAAAGCTGTGATTTTTGAAAGTAGTTATGCAGAGCCAGTTTACCATGATGTCCGGAGTTCACTCATAACTGACACCATTGGTTATTGTTTTCCATTACTTTTCAAATGGTTATAAGCCCTTATTTTTGTGCAATAATTGCCAGTCAAAATTAGTTGAGAGTAGAAGTTCGGTCTAAATGTACAATAGAAGTTTATTAGAATAGCTTTTCCCTAGCAAATGTGTGTTTTAATCAGTCTCTATAGTTGCAAATCCAGCCGCTAGTCTCCGCCCATTCGTTAAAACCCCATAGAGATAGACAGAGGAGTCGTCTCCATTACGATGACATTATAGCGCCTGTGACAGCATCGGCGTCGCTGTTGAGGCTACAACCAATAGGAACACCACCCAGCTTACTACTTTAAAATGGCAGAAGCACGGTGGAAGCCCTCAATGGCACTGCCCATGCTAAAACAGCCTTTTGGCCACAAGAGGCCTCTATCATTTTCTACGGTTAACCCTTTCGTATGTTAACCACCTCAGATTTATTTTACCTTTATTTTACTAGGCAAGTCAGTTAAGAACAAATATTTATTTTCAATGACGGCCTAGGAACAGTGGGTTAACTGCCTGTTCAGGGGCAGAACGACAGATTTTGTACCTTGTCAGCTCAGGGATTTGAATTTGCAACCTTTCGGTTACTAGTCCAATACTCTAACCACTAGGCTACACTGCCAATGACTTCAACACGGTGCATTGACACAGATAACAGACACACATCCATGTTTGCCAGGCAGTGCAAAAACAGTCATTATAAACTGGGTTGTTCGAGCCCTGAATGCTGATTGGCTGACAGCCGTGGTATATCAGATCGTATACCATGGGTATGACAAAACATTTGTTTTTACTACATTGGTAACCAGTCTATAATAGCAATAAGGAACCTCAGGGGTTTGTGGTTTAGGGCCAATTTTTATTTTATTCTTATTTTCAATAACGGCCTGGGAACAGTGGGTTGCCTGCCTGTTCAGGGGCAGAATGACAGATTTGCACCTTGTCAGCTTGGGTGTTTGAACTTGCAACCTTCTGGTTACAAGTCCAATGCTCTAACCACAAGGCAACACTGCCACCCCAGGGCTGTATCCAGGCACTCAGTGATGCATCATACATAATAACAGCCCTTCGCCATGTGGTTGCCATAGCATAATAGGTCACAATTTAGAGTTTACTTGACTGCCATTTGAGGAGAATAGGCTAATTGCAAATATTCAAAAAGGTTATTGGCCCAGTCTAAAAATGTATTATCCCAGTAAGTATACAGATAATATATTGATGGAAATATGAGCATAAAGTTAAACAGTATAGTTTCTTCCACAACAACTGTCTATGCTTAGTCAAATGTAACCTAATCACCTGTTGAGCACATTCAGAAGTCATGTGTCTGTTAAATTATGTTATCACCCGTTAGATACAATGGAGTGTGCGTAGGGTCTAGTTGAACGGAAACGCACTGGAGCAACAAACCGCCCTTGGCTGTCTCTGCCTGGCTGGTTCCCCTCTCTCCACTGGGATTCTCTGCCTCAAACCCTATTACAGGGTCTGAGTCACTGGCTTACATTTGCTCTTCCATGCCATCCCTAGGAGGGGTGTGTCACTTGAGTGGGTTGAGTCACTGACGTGATCTTCTTGTCCGGGTTGGCGCCCCCACTTGGGTTGTGCCGTGGGGGAGATCTTAGTTAGCTATACTCGGCCTTGTCTCAGGATGGTAAGTTGGTGGTTGAAGATATCCCTCTGGTGGTGTGGGGGCTGTGCTTTGGCAAAGTGGGTGGGGTTATATCCTGCCCGTTTGGCCCTGTCCGGGAGTATAGTCAGACGGGGCCAGTGTTTCCCGACCCCTTCTGTCTCAGCCTCCAGTATTTATGCTGCAATAGTTTGTGTGTCAGTGTTTTTCTGAAGTATTTCTCCTGTCTTATCCGGTGTTGTGTGTGAATTTAAGTATGCTCTTTATTTCACTTTCTTTCTCAGAGGACCTGAGCCCTAGGACCATCTGCCCTGAGGTCTCCTTGCTGTCCCCAGTCCACCTCGTTGTGCTGCTGCTCCAGTTTAAACTATTCTTCCTGCGGCTATGAAATCCCTGACCTATTCACCGAATGTGCTAACAGTCCCAGACCTGCTGTTTCAACGCTCTAGAGACAGCAGGAGCGGTAGAGATACTCTGAATGATCGGCTATAAAAAGCCAACTGACATTTACTCCTGAAGTGCTGACCTGTTGCACCCTTTACAACCACTGTGATAATAATTTGACCCTGCTGGTCGTCTATGAACATTTGAACATCTTGGCCATGTTCTGTTATAATCTCAGCTCATGTAATCAGCACCGCTTTAACATGCGCAGTAATACCCTATGGTTTACACCTCACTGGCCCGGCTCAGTAGATTATTCAGTCTAGTATTCAGCGATCAACAAAACCTGGAAGCTTGCACCATCTGCTGGCCATTGAAATGAAATGTGAGAATTTGCACGATAAAGAGAGATGTAAGCCTATGCATGTTATACAAGCACATCAAGGCCAGCTGGGGCTGAGAGAGAAACTCAATTCACAACCCACACAACATACCAAACTATAGTCTCTTTTATTAAAGCAACAATATCCAAACTGAAATTATACATCCAACAGGCTAAGTACAGTGCCTTCGGAAAATACACGGTGGTGGATGCGTCATGTTATGGGTATGTTTGTAATCATAAAGGACTGGGGAGTATAAAAAAATAAATAAACATTATGGCATTAAGCACAGGCAAAATCCTAGAGGAAAACCTGGTTGTCTGCTTTCCACCAGACACTGGGAGATCAATTCACCTTTCAGCAGGACAATAACCTAAAACAAGACCAAATCTACACTGGAATTCCTTACCAAGAAGACAGTGAATGTTCCTGAGTGTCTGAGTTACAGCTTGAAAATCTATGGCAGAATCTGAAAATGGTTGTAACAAAGACCAACAACCAATTTTGAAAAGTATAAATGAGCAAATGTTACACAATCCAGGTGTGCAAAGCTCTTAGACTTACCCAGAAAGACTCACAGCTGTAATCACTGCCAAAGGTGCTTCTACAAAGTATTGACTCAGGGGTGTGAACATTGATGTAAATGAGATGCTTCTGCATTTCATTTTCAATACATTTGACAAAAATAAAAATCTAAAAACATGCTTACTTTGTCATTATGGGGTATTGTGTGTAGATATAATCAATTTTGAATTCAGTCTGACAAAATGTGGAATAAGTCAAGGGGTATGAATACTTTCTGAAGGCACTGTAGCTTTGTCAATAACAGTATTCTAATACTGAAAGGGTGGACAAAGGGGAAAATGGTAGAATCTGGAAGGATAAGTGAACTACACTTCCAGTCATTATTCAGCAAATTGTCCTGTTGAGAACAAAACAAATGTATTTTTAAACACAACCTACCCTGATATCCAAGAACATTTCAGGTTCTCAGATTTATTTAACTGAAACAGAACATAAAACATTCTGCAAAACTCCTTTGCAATTCTACCGTGATTTGAATTAACTTAACAATTAAATAGTAATTGAACAATTTGCAAACTAAAAAAAATATATTATTTGCACTTTTCAGGTTCAAAAGTAGATAAAACAATTCACTGAGTATTGTAGCAAAAGAGTAGAGTAATAACATTCCGTATGTGAGGAACAAACAAAACAGTAGATAAGTTGTTTACTACATTCAAGTAAATCAAAAGCCTGGCTTTGGGCAAACCTGTAACCTGTGTTTCAACAAAGGCAAATATCAACAATAGAATAGAAAGTGGAGTCCTTATCGTGTCAGCAGGTCAGAGGTCATGTTTACAATGGTCTTGAGAGGCAGGCCACTGAGGAACCCCTGGTGTTTGGCCCTCAGCTCCAGCAGGGCGTCTACAATCCTTTGCCTCCCTGCCTCTGGGTGGCGCAATGACAAATGGGCCATCAGTGTATCGAAGCTACCCATGGTGGCGTAGTGCTGGGGCACACAGGTCCCCGACGCCGTGGGGGAGTCACACACGGTGGTCCTCTTCTGGAGGCTGAGCTGCAGGGGCTGGAGAGAGACAGACGAGAACAGAGACCAAAGACATGAGAAGCAATCATTATTGACCAATAATTCAGGGCGCAATCCACGCATTGCAACAGGTTGAAAACAAATAAAATTCCCATCTACAATTCCTGACTACAAAACAAAAACTGTAGAGAACCGAACCATCAGTGGGGTGGTGATATGGGTGATTCTCCTCTTGGAGTCTTGGGGGCATGGGGTGTCTCCAGAGGACCCTGCCTTGGTGCTGGCTGAGGGACTATGCTGCTGCTGGGTTTGCCGCCCCTGACCCTGGCTCTGGTTACCAGTGTGGCTTGGGCTGCAGATGTGCGCCACATGGACCGTCTGTCCATGCATACTGCACCCGTCCATCTCGCTCACTGCGCTGTCAGCCATCTTTGGACCACTCACAGTCACTATGGCAACTCTGTATGGAACAGAGAGAGAAGGTGGTAACATTGACATGTACTTCATTGCTTCATGTGAGGGGACAATATCTTTATACAAAAGTATGTTGATATTATATTGAAATCTTGATTTAACAGTTAAGCTGCCTTGGAACGCTTATACATTCCTTAACGTAGTTTCATTCTACAGGGTCACTGGTTTTATTTTACCGGATGTTGTTGCCGAAGGTGGAAATGCTCACTTCAGAAGCCTGATACTTCTCAAACCAGAGCATAACTTCTCTCTATGAAGACAGACAGGAGACTTATTAGGGTCTGTTGTCCCCTGGTGGCCAAATCACTCCAACTTTCCCATTTTTATCCAAGATTCCTCAATCTGCTAAATGACTTAAATGTAAATGTAAATGTAAACAGCATTGGAGAAGGTCCAAGGGAAGGGACCTTGGAACTTCTCCAAAACGTTTGACGGAACGGATGCAAGGAATTGAAGATTGATTGAGTTAGAGACATTGTCACATGCTGAGGCTTACCTCCGTTACGTCACTGGGAAGGTCTGTGACACACAGGAAGGAGCTCTGATCCTTCTCCCCAACGACTCCTAAATATGAATTAATGTTTATGAACACTGCCTATGAACTTGTTAGGTGTGGGTTATGAAATTGTTATGAAATCCTTATGTACCGGTAGGTAGTGTTAACGAAAAATACCAAATTATGTACAACGCATATTGAAACATTTCAAACTCAAATACCCGTGAACGAAAAATCTTTAGGGGTATGTCTGTCATGCGGCTTTTCCCCCTCAACCCTATTCTTGCCATTTTCTTCCTCCACCAGGACCTCAGCCAGACCTCCTTCCTTCAGCACTACACCATCAGGCTCAAGGTCCTCCTCTGCATCGAACCACGCCTCGCTGGAGTTGTGGTCTTTGGTTCCACCTGTTGAGTGCGAGAGTTCTGAAATCCAGGTGGATCAAAACCAGCTTTGCGAACACTATGGAACACTGTAGTGCAACGTATTGTATGTTTATAAATTCAATGCGCCAATGTGTTTGTATCAATCCCTCCCGATTCAAATAAACCATTGATGAATGAATAAACAGGTCTCATTACCAGGCCTGGGCCTCCGGTTGACCACAGGCTGCTGGATGACCACTTTCACAGATCTGCAGTCCTCAGCCTTTGGGTTACCAACGGGCCCTTCTGCCTTGATCCTGCCAACCATCCCATCATCCTGTCCAAGGACTGATAAAACAGACTGGGACAGACTGGGTCTGTTTAACTCTCCATCACCACCTACACTGGCGTCGTCGACACGGGCATCCTCTACCTGCAACTGCTGGGAGCTCCTACCTGAGGCACTGGAGGATAGAAAATATCTTAAAAACAGCCAACTTCATTCACTCACTCACTCATTTTGCAATTAGTCAAATACATACTCAGACAGAGCATTTCCCAAAGACTCGTCAATTATCTGAAAAGGGGAAAAACAACGATGAGATCCACACTGCATAGTACAAACAAAATGTACTGAGAGGAAGGAAGGGCACCAGAGGGAATTTACATGCTGGGGGACATAGCTGGTCCCTGAGGTGATCCTCTGGGAGTCGACAGACAGGGGCCTGAGCTGGTCCAGGGGTATACCTGACAGGACCCGTCTCCTCATCTCTCTGTAGTCTACCTCCAGGACCTGCAGCACTGTCACCAGGCTCTCAGGAGGGCCCTCAGTCCTACAGGGGGATGGGGATATAAACTCAGCAAAAAAAAAAGAAACATCCTCTCACTGTCAACCGTGTTAATTTTCAGCAAACTTAACATGGGTAAATATTTGTATGAACATGATTCAATAACTGAGACAAACTGAACAAGTTCCACTGACATGTGACTAACAAATGGAATAATGTGTCCCTGAACAAGGGGGGGGGGGGTGTCATTAAGTACTGCAATGAATCTCCTCCTCATGGACTGCACCAGATTTGCCAGTTCTTGCTGTGAGGTGTTACCCCACTCTTTCACCAAGGCACCTGCAAGTTCCTGGACATTTCTGGGACGAATGGCCCGAGCCCTCACCCTCCGATCCAACAGGTTCCAGACATGCTCAATGGGATTGAGATCCGGGCTCCTCGCTGGCCATGGTAGAACACTGACATTCCTGTCTTGCAGGAAATCACGCACAGAACGAGCAGCATGGCTGGTGGCATTGTCATGCTGGAGGGTCATGTCAGGATGAGCCTGCAGGAAGGGAACCACGAGGGAGGAAGTCTTCCCGGTAACGCACAGCATTGAGATTGCCTGCAATAACAAGCTCAGTCCGATGATGCTGTGACACACCGCCCCAGAACATGACGGACCCTCCACCTCCAAATCGATCCCGCTCCAGAGTACAGGCCTTGATGTAACGCCCATTCCTTCGATGATAAATGCAAATTCGACCATCACCCCTGGTGAGACAAAACAGCGACTTTTTGCCAGTCCTGTATGGTCTAGCGACAGTGGGTTTGTGCCCATAGGTGACGTTGTTGCCGGTGATGTCTGGTGAGGACCTGCCTTACAACATGCCTACAAACCCTCAGTCCAGCCTCTCTCAGACTATTGCGGACGGTCTGATTTCCCTGGCCACATCTGCAGTCCTCATGCCTCCTTGCATCATGCCTAAGGCACGTTCACGCAGATGACCAGGGACCCTGGGCATAATAATTTGTGTTTTTCAGAGTTAGTAGAAAGACCTCTTTAGTGTCCTCAGTTTTCAGAACTGTGACCTTAATTGCCTAGCGTCTGTAAGCTGTTACTGTCTTAACGACCGTTCCACAGGTGCATATTCATTGTTTATGGTTCATTGAACAAGCATCGGAAACAGTGTTCAAACCCTTTACAAATTATCTTTGAAAGACAGGGTCCTGAAAAAGGGACGTTTCTTTTTTTGCTAATACTGGAATGATAACATAGGAATAATATAGCATTGGTTTCCTGGATCCAGATTAAGCCTTTCCTGGACTAAAAACAAAATGTTCAATTAAGAGGATTTTTAGAGCTGCCATAACAGGGTAGGTGTATGCAACAACTACATGACCATTATAGTGCCTAACTGATCAGCAGGAGAGATGTACGATCAGATAGAAATAACTCTAACAGATATATGTCCAATGATCTTTTGAACTCATTGAATAAATCAATGAGTTTAATCGTGATGTGCCCTGCTGTCTACTGTCCCTTACCCTAGACATAAATTATGTACGACAGTTCTGCACAACTTTGTAAGGTGCCAAGCTGTCATATCTCCTGTCCTGTCCCTTACCCCAGGACCAGACGGTCACCCTCAGGTGAGGTGTAGTAGCGTCTCCAGCAGTGCCGTTGGCACATCCCATACTGCAGGGCCAGCAGGTTCAGCTCTGCCCGCGTGGCACGCTGGCCACAGTCACATTTCCCACGGTCCGCGTTGTCGCAGCCTCTTCCATCTCTCACACCACCTGCAGAGCTGATACAGGGAGCGACAGACATAGCCATGATCAGCACCTCAGCATATAGAAGAATAGAACCATGGATATTTTCACAATCTCTCTAAAAAAAAATGGAAATGGAGGTATAACAGAATGAAGTGTCTGAAATACCTTGCCATTTGCTCTTTCAGCCCTTTCAGTTCCTCTTGAGAAAATTTCAGCTTGATGAATTCCTTAAGACATTTAGATATTGAAGAAAAGTATTTCAGTAAAAAGGAAATCTGAATGATTTACAAACATTACAGGAGGAGCATTAACTGTACCTCAGTCAGATACTCCAGGTCTGCCATGTGGACTTCAGTGATGACAGACTTGTCAGTTGTAGCTGTGCCCTGAGTTTGTGTATTCTGGTTGCAGCTTGTTAGACTGTGGTCAATACCAACCAACACATGTTTAGCGACGGCAGGCCAAGTATTTGTTGAATGGTCGGCTGTGCTTAGCCTGGCTTCTGTGACCCGTGAAGGCGGGAGTTCAAAAGTCTGGTTCAAATTGACTAGCGAGAACGCAGACATACCGTTCTCATGCTGTGTGGTGGTGACAACGTCCGCCGATGCCCCACCAGGGCTTATTGACAAGAAGGACTCCTCATAGATGGACAGCTCCTCTTTCTTCAGGGTTTGGGGTGCACTGCGACTCTCTCTAGACCAACCAGACTGGTCCATCTTGGTTTGGCCTTGAGGGGGTGTCACGTTTAAGTCAGGTGTCCCCTCATTACTTGCTTTATACATGAGAATACTCCCATCCTCTTTCATGAGGCTCCGGTAGTCGACACAGTTATTCTCTAGCTCGCATCTCGAGGCCTCTTCCTCATTTGCTAGGTTGCCGGGGCAGTTGTCATAAGTCCAATCACAGTACTCGCTGGACACCATACTGCCTTCAGGTGGCTCCACCTCCACTGCGCCGCTAGGCTGCTCAGTGCTCCCCATGGTGGCCATGAGTGATAGTGAGTCGTCGCGGTCCGGCTCCGCTAACTGGCTGGTGTTGATGCTGGTGTCGTTCCACTCTGTGCGGTCCATCCTAGTGCTGTTGAAGCTGTAGTACTCTGGAGGAGTCTCCCGGTCCAACATGGGGAAGTCTGCCATCTGGTCATGCATTGAGTTGGCCATGGATTCACCCTCCTGGCTTTCGATGGCAGACTGGCTCAGGGTTTTTCCTCTCTGGCTTTGTATCTCCAGCTCCATATCCAGAGATAAGCTAGTCTGGGCAGACGGATCCTTATATACCACCACACTACTGCAGTTGTTGCCATCCTGCCACCGCCCTTCCTCCCACAGCTGAGAGAGCAGCTCGACCTTGGAGAAGTGCGCCTCTTGTTGGCCTGGAGAATCCTCTGTGGCTCCAATATGGCTGTCACTGGTATCACCACAGGCTGACTGGAAGCTATCCTGAAGGTTGACCAGACAGCCCACTGTTGTGGATGGGAAGGTAGTAGTAGTAGTAGTAAAGGACTGAGGCTGACATCCCCTGAACTGTTGCACTGCTCCTGCTTCCGCCTGGTGGTGGGCTTGGACTGACTGGACTCCTCCGTGCCCTGAACAGTTGAACAGATTTAGCTCCTCCTTCACGTTGTTGGGAAGAAGACCTAACTCTTTCTCCTCTTCTATGAGGAAGACAACAACATGGTTGTATCAAAATAAAGAAACAGAGCTAAATGAAAACAACTTGTGCTGTGGTGGTGAAATCAATGGAACTTTGTGGGATTCATAAAGTACTATTACTTAACTGCTAGTGTGGAATGAGAGACATTTAATATTACCCATTGACTGTGCACTAGTATACAACTGACTATGAATGGGCATGTTCCTTCCAAGATAGCAAATCTGTCCACACAATGCAAATATTACAGTCTGATTTGAATTCTGATTTTAAACCACACCTGACTGGCATGCCGGGATCTCCTTATGGATAGGTGTGCCACATCGTCGGCATATTTTAGCTCCTGAAGAACAACTGGTTCCACAGTTGGGACACTGAATCACACCATAGAATGTGGGCCTTCTGGATCTGAGAACAGCAGAAACCATGCTAAATTTATGACAATTGTTATTTTTCCTCTAGTCAACTACTGGTTGTAGAATCACACCTGGTGACCAACAAATGTAGTTATCTGAATTGACAGGAGAGAACACATACTTGTTTAGGTTTGACGACATCGTCTGCGTAACAGCAGGAGGTTTCCAGCAACCTCTCACCTGTTCTGTACACAAAATAAACATTTTAACATGATCAAATATAAAGTGCTATAAAAGTATAATACAACTATTAATTGAGTAAAATATACAGAGTAAAGACAGTTTACAGGTATATGTAATTCTGATATATAGGCTATTCTTTCTCTGGGACAGTGATGTACCTCCATTTCACAAGGCCCCCTGCAAGGTTTAAGGGGCCATGTTCTCAGAAAAATGTATTGTAATTCTACACATTTTGCCATGGGACATAAATAAACAGTTGCTGTTTTAAAGCATATTTCCTGCAAATCTACACATTTTGCCATGGGGCAGAGCAAGAGTGTACATTTTTATAACTAATCTCATGATATTCTACACATTGTCATGAGGCGGAAAGAAATGTTTGCTGTTTTAAAAGCTAATTTCCTGTTAATCTACACATTTTGACATGGTTTATGATGTGTTCATATGCTATGAGCACTGGTACGCCATTCAACCAGGGTTACAACAGAAAACAGTTAAAGTCAAGCAAAGCCATAACTCACGTTTCACATAAACCAGTTGTCTGGCTACGTTCAGAGCTGGATGCCTCTGCAGAAACCGATGGAGTCCTCCTTCCTCTGTGGAACAGAAAGTTGAAAGGAAAGAATGAATCCGTGGCTCTGTTTTCACTGACTACAGAAAGTAGGCTGTCAATAGGATTAATATTTTACAGGCAATTGGCGGCACTGGATAGGGATTCTATACAACTGTTTTGTAATTTGACGGCAAAACTATAAGGACACCATTGGGAGTTTTTGTTTGTCTATTATATAACCTTCCCTGGTCACTACTGTACCTTGTATGAGCTTCCTGTCCTCCACAGGCAGCGATAAGTACCAACCCAGCAGCTTGGGGTCTGTCAGCTCCAGGAAATGGGTGACTTTCACCAGGTCAAACACAGACCTGTAACATGCAGAGTTAGACCTAGGTTGCTTCCCAATACGCCAAACCTCTCCCAAAGTATGCACTTGCATACTCCTATTCTTGAATTTAAACGCATTGGATTGGTGTAAGTGTTGGCGGGACAGAATTCCCACCATTATTGAAACCATGACAGGGAGTGTGTGCAAGTTCACACTTCAGCAGAAGGGTTGAGAAATGGGATGCACAATAGATTTAATGTTCATGATTCTCACATTACAGCATAAAGAATGTGCTGGGACTAATAGACATGCTCTATACCTGTTGAGAAGGAATTTCCTGCAGTCCTCTATCGACAAAGACGGAGGGTCTGTATTGAGGTAAAGGCACATTATTAATGCATGTCATTTACCAAGGCAATGAGGGAGAACATAAATGGTTTGGACATATGTTGTAATGAATTTGTAAAGCTCAAGTTAAAAAGTGAAAGTGCATTCCAATGGTTATGAGTTTTGGGTTGCAAGAGGAAGCATTCCTCTTGTGCTTAATTTTTAAATAATTTAACATTTTTCTCCCCAATTTCATGATATCCATTTGGTAGTTACGATCTTGTCTCATTGCTGCTACTACACAATGGGCTCAGGAGAGGCGAAGGTCGAAACATGACCGGACAAGCCGAGCTGCTTTAAAAAAAACACTGCTCGCTTAACCCATAAGCCAACCTCACCAATGTGTCGAAGGAAACACCTTTCGACTGAAGTCAGCTTGCACACGCCCGGCCCACCACAAAGAGTCGCTAGAGTGTGATAAGCCAAGGAAAGCCTCCGGGCAAACCCTCCCCTAACACCGACGGTGCTGAGCCAAATGTGCACCGCCCTATGGTGCTCCTGGTCACGGAGTGCTGTGTGACAGCCTAGGATCGAAACCCAGGCTGTAGATCCAGTGCCATAAGGCGTCAACATACTTCAGTTCAGCTGACACCTAGCCGAACGTGTGTGCTTGCATACTCTCTTAAAAGACCTTCACTTTAAAAAAAACAGCAATAGTACTGTTTGTCCATTTTGAGACACCATAGCCAGTATACACTTCCTCAAAATAGTCAACTAATCTAAGATGACTCAAGAAATCTAAGTTGCACAATTTTATATCCAACTAAGAGGTTTGATGCAGTATTTCTCAATGAAAACATTTGCATGAAAACGAGTCTCTCGTTGAATGACGAAGACTTTGAAGAATACCTACTGTTGACCAACCACCAACTCATTTTCATGCACATTCTTTCATTGAGAAATACTGCATCAAACATCTTAGTTGTAAAATTGTAAAAGTCCCAAACAAACAAAAACATAAAATAATATATGCACAAACCCTTCCGAACTGTTCTGGCTGGGAAGCATGGAACAGACACCTTTAGACGGCTGCACCACTAGGAGGATGGGGTTTTAAACAGTGGTTTTAAAGCTGCAATTTGCCATTTTTTTGGTGACCTGACCAAATGCACATAGAAATGCTAGTTATAAATCTGTCATTCTCATTGGAAGAAAGTCTACATGAGAGATCTGTTATAAGTGCTCTATTTCTGTACTTTCATTTTTGCATATTTTACTTTCAGTTTTGTACACCAATTTCAAACAGCTGAAAATACAATATTTTTGGTTTACATACATCACAGCGGTTTAGTATAGTACTATGATTATCCAATACTTGTTTTTTTTCACAAACGAAGTTAGGCGAACTATTAGAATTTTTGCAACCAGAAAATGGTGGCGCGATTTCTGCATACTGCATCTTTAAAAGCACTTCCCTCTGACTTACCAGCCAACCCGTTCATTGCATTTTGAAAGAAACGTTGGTCGCAAGGTACCATATGCATCTGAATCATCCCTGATGCATAGGGCGTTTGAGAAATATCTGATGGACGCTGTGGCTCCGGCGACAGAGACAACGGCATGAGCATTGGGAAGGGATACCACATGTTCTGAAAAACATACAATCAACTATCAGATGGAGCTGACGCACTTTGACGAAGGCCATAAATGAATAGATGCGGTTTGAATATGTGGACATAACTAGTCATTTAGCTATTAATAATTAGCATTTAACTGAGTAACTTAGATTTATTTGAATATGAACCAATTAAACTAGATATGGAAGCCTATTTATAACAGTCCCATGACATTACTAAATATACCCTGACGCAGGTAAACTTTTTTTTTTTACAGGTGTTTGCAATACATTAAAAGCAGCGACATTCTAGCTCTAACTAACATCACTGGAACGAAGAATAACAAGTAGTGTGTCGATAAATATTGACAAATTATGCTGTGTCAATTTACCTTGGTCGAAGTGGGATTATGTTGTGAAGCGATTATTTAAAACATTGCACGTGCACGCCACTGTCGATTGATTTTTGAGAGCCAATCAGGTTCTTCGACATCGAAACATAATTAGAGGCTCAGGCATTTAATCTGGTTTGCTACTGTTGTTGTATTTTGTTGTTCAACAACAAGTGAGGTGTGCTATGAATCAGAGACGGAAGAGGAAGCAAGACACCTCACCACCTGGGTCTGGTCTATTTAGTCAATTTATTAAGTAAAACAGACCCAGCTCAGTTATGGAGACCGGAACTGACCATTTTTTTCAATGGTAAATGGCCTGTGTGAACTATCTTCATTTATCCACCATCTTTGCTATGATTTATTTATTTTTGCTATGAATTTCATGAGCAAAAACATGTATGGAAATGGTAAGAACTGGAAAACGGAAGCACTTTCACTTTTTAAAGTGGCTAGCTAGCTGGCGGGTTTCTTTGACAGACATATTTATTCCTTTTTACCACGATTTTTTATGATCCTAGGTAATAGCTAGCTAATCAAATGCAGCTAGTTGGCTGGTTTATGTTTGTCCTTACGGTTAAAATAATGAACTGGTAAACATTTAGCTAGCTAGCTAACGTTAGCTAACATAGTCTGTTGTTACTCACATGGTGATGGTGATGATTTTAGCACTAAGATCTGCACAATGAAACATCCACATTTCCAATTACAGTCCTAAGTATTAATTATATAATACATTTTTGAATTACCTAATAGATCATCATTCAATCACGATTTTCTTATTTTCAACGAGCACGTGTTGCTGCCCCCAGCCCTCTTTGTAGATGTAGTAACAATGCTTTTCCACTGGAGGGCTGTACGGTAGTACAATACATTCTCTGTCGCAAGGTGTGTGGGTAAGCGTGTGTGTGTCCACTAGGTGAAGTCTGTTGTGTAATACAGAGGATCAAGGGCAGTGTGACAGCTCTGAGAGAGATCAGAATTGGGTCTAATCAGGGGTGAACGTGAGGATAGACACCTTTTGCTTTTCCCCCTATATCTGTTCCTGTATCCTACTCACTATTATTTTAATTGACCTTAATAGGCCACATTTCATCATTAGTTGTATTTCATGAAATAATCATCTGTAGAAAACCCAAAGAAATTATCTGTGTTGTCCCAAATGCTTTTAAGAAATGTATTTTAATCTCAAAAAGAGAAATAGCCTGTTAGTGTTACATTATATTCATAACATTGTCTAAATGTTCCTATCAAACATTCCTCTTCTTCACAAACCAGGAACCACTGTGAGTTAGGGTGTCTCCTACCGCTTGTACTGCATGAAAGCAACAAACTACAGTGAGTCCTGGCCCTGTGGTGCTGGACTAAAACCTCTGTATGCATTAGTTGTCTGTCTGCCACATCTTGTTTCTTGGAGAAGGGATCAATAAGTCATTTTTGATGCAGTAATTAGCTGTCTGTATGGTCAAATGTATGTTGATGTTTGAAATTATTTCAAATACTATTTGAACCCAGGTCTGCTATCTAGATGTACTATTATTTCCAGGGAGCAGTGAAGTGGGCAGGCTGAAGGTTAAGTGGCTTTCTAAGACTGGACATTTCCACAGTGATGTGACATCTGATCAGCCTCAATCTGATCACTGCGTCCTCGGTAAGTGGCTCAAGCCCATCAAATAGGGATCAGTGCTAAAACCTGATTGAGTGAGAGAGAGGGTGTGAGGGGGAGGGAAGATTATTAGAGACAGAGACAGAGAGAGAGTTAGCTGGAAGGAACATTGAAGACTTTGGTCAGACATTTCTGAAAATGAACTAGATTGTCTTTATTTACTGTGTAGAATAAACATAATTTGTGGTGTCATCTTTTGAGTAGGCCTACCACTCCACTGATAATAGTCAACTACCTTCACAAGCAGGTTTTCCAAGAGAGTTCCAAAACAATCGCCCCTACTCATCTATTTTACATACAGAAGTGAAACTGCTCTCCCGATGTAGTTCACAAACAGAAAGTACTATAGTTTAGGACCATTTAGCAAACCTATACATTTGACATGAAAACAAAAAGGTTTTCTATCTTGTATTGTTTTACCTCACACTGGAGAATTGTTTTTGTGAAGGAATTACAAGCTACATGTGAATTAGTCTCTACGATATACATGAAGTAGGCCTGGTCTCCTTTTGCGAGTCCCTATAGTGGCTTAGAGATGTAGGCTAGTGTACCGAAATGTAGTGTATGTTATATAGATCTTCGGTTCTCTCCTTTAAAACTGTGAAAATGAATAATCGAAACTCAATGGCTTGATAACCTCACGTCTGTGCAGTGTCTAGATTTTGAACTCGCAGTCAGAAACATACAGTGGGGCGCGCACCTACAGTGTAGCAGAGTTGATTAAATAAACATCAGTTAATGGCTAAGTGATGCTCCATAGCATCAGGGCAGGCAGACTCCGTGCCATTTGGGATGCAGACACAATGGGCTCTTCAGCAAAACCCACTAGCTGCCTAGATGCAGTTGATCGAAGGGCCATGTGAGTCCCTCTGGGACCCCCAAAGGGCCTTTAACAGCAATGAGAAGCACTCTTTTCTCTGCTCTTCCAATCGATGGGGAGAGAGAGAGCGAGATGGAGAGAGTGATGAGACATACAAGTAATGGAGGGCAAACCCCTCTCTGGCCCTGACACACTCTGAGCTTTTAAAGAGCCCTTGATTAACAAAGAATAAAGAGCTGGGCACAATTTGTGCTTGGTCTCTGTCGAGAACATAGGATCTGCGTTTCCCTGTTTTAGCTAGTATGAATAAAATAACCACTATCTGTAAATTACTCCTCTGTCCTAAACAGGTTCCTGTAATTCTAGATTATGAATTATTTGTTAAGGTTTTGCACGACTGTCATGAAAGCATGAATCTTTAATTCATAAAAAAATTAAAATATTAATACACAGGTTGCTTTTTTGTTGCATAATTTGTCAGGCTTACGTGTTTCCTGCGTCATGTTTCTGTGTACTTCCCTACGTAAAATGTACAAATATGACATGAATATACTAGTACTGTATTTAAAAATATGGTATTTTCAAGACTACTGTATTTGTAAACCAACTTATGAAAATGTATAATCGCTGAAAAGCAGCTATTGTTTGTCATTGTACAGGCGCAGGCTAAGGGAATGTCTTCCTACGCAGAGTTAAAACTAGCCTGCTTGAGGAAAAAAATCAAATGACCACTTCCAACTTTCAACAATTCTTCTGACATGTCGTCATGCCAGCTTAAAAAAGGGCCAAACAAACTCACTGCCCTTATTCATTTTACTTATTTAACCAATAACAATTGCCACTGCTTTCCACGGAGTCCTGGTTTATTCTTTCTTCAGTGTTGCTCAACCGGTAGCAATGGGAATCGAGGGTAATCTTTAACAAAGGAAATATCAAACAGAGAAAAGGCATGTGACTTGTCAGTAATTAGCAAAGCCAAGCACAGTGACCTTCAGTGCAGATCAGCTGACTGTGGGGGGAATTCCAAATGGCCCCCTATTTCCTATATAGTGCACTACGTTTGACCAGAGTTCTGGAAAAAGCAGTGCACTATATAGGAAGTAGGGGGCCATTTGATATTCAGACGGTCAGGAAAACATAGTGCACTATATAGGAAGTAGTGGGCCATTTGGTATGCAGTCTGTCAGTGATGAGAGGGAACAGGCAGGGGCATCATGCACCCCAAAAATCTGAGGGGGCACAAAGTATGCTGGGGGGGGGGGGGGGGTGACTACACCGCCTGTCCATTTAGAGCCATAATCATTATGCTTAATTCTATGTAATACAGTAATACATATTTGCTGCACATCTAAGCATCTCTTCAGTCTATCCTCCTGACTGGTGGTTCTTTTGAAGAAACAAAATATGCTTCTCTGCTAAAATCTGGATAAAATATTAAAAGGAAGGTGTCTTATTCAGTACATTGTTATTGCTTGATTTTCAAAGGTCTACCAACCTTGCCAGCAGGCATGGCAGCTAAGATAGTAAGACAAGCTCGTAAATCTAACTTGATAGCGTAAAAAAATGTATTTACAGGACAAATCTGAGGGGCCACATGCCCCTGTCCCCCTATAGGCATGATGCCTCTGGGAACAGGAAAGGGAATGAGGACACAACAGACCAGACCACAGGAAGTGAAGCAGAAAGGACATTTTATTGTACCCAGTACAGATCATTATAAACTCAGTGTAAGGTACACGTTGTGAAGAGGGAGAAAAGGTGAAGCCTATACAAGTGCAGACAACCCTTGGTCAGGGAAAAGACTATAGGTAGATACACATCTCTTCATCTGAAATGATGCCCTTTTCACTACACTGAATGTACAAAACATTATGAATACCTCATGACAGACTGACCAGGTGAAAGCTATGATCGCTTATTGAGATCACTTGTTAAATCCACTTCAAATCAGTGTAGATTTATTGTTAACCTTTATTTAACTAAGCAAGTCAGTTAAGAGCAAATTCTTATTTTCAATGACAGCCTAGGAACAGTGTGTTAACTGCCTTGTTCAGGGGCAGAACGACAGGTTTTTACCTTGTCAGCTCGGGGATTCGATCTAGCAACCTTTCGGTTAAGTCCAACGCTCAAACCACTAGGCTACCTGCCGCCCCAGTAAAAAAAATAAATCCTTTAACCTTTTTAAACAATTGAGACATGGATTGTGTATGTGCCATTCTGTTGGTGAATGGGCAAGACAAAATATTGAAGTGCCTTTGAACGGGGTATAGTAGGTGCCAGGCGCACCGGTTTGTCAACTGCAGCGTTAGCTTTTTTCCACAATCAGTGTGTATCAATACCGTGTGTATCAAGATTGGTTCACCACCCAAAGGACATCCAGACAACTTGATAACTGTGGGAAGCTTTGGAGTCAACATGGGGCAGCATTCCTGTGGAACACTTGACACCTTGCAGAGGGGCGCAACTCAATAGGTGTTCTTAATGCTTTGTAAACTCAATGTATATAGTAAACTACTTTTGACCAGGGACAATAGGGCTCCGGTCAAAAAGTAGTTCACTATATAGGTAGTAGGGTGTCATTTGGAATGCAGACACACTGTATGAACCCCAGCCATACTACCCTTTATAAATAAGACAATATTCTTGTTCTTCACCCTTTCATTCACCAAAAACGGCCTCTAAAGCAAACTGTCTGCAGTAATAGTCGAGTCACAGGGATCCTGATATATTTTTTAAGATGCATATGTTGTTATAGGCAGAACTATACAGGCTTATACAATAAAATGAAAACAGTTGCAGACTTAGCAAAAATATATATTTATATAAGTTTGTATTTTTCCCCATTTAAGAAACAAAACATGAACAAAATGCAGAAAAGTTTCACAATCTGCTTCTTTGTCCAGAGTAGAGTAAAGCGATATGTTAGTGGACAGTTTGTTTGAATACACCGTCATGCAAAGAGAAGCAGAGGTCTCTTGTTGACAACCTGTGATTGGCAGAAAGGAGTCCAGGGAACGGTGTAGAATCTCACCTCTTCGCATGCAAAGTCCTGAACAATGCCATCCTAGTGCATCTGACAAATATAGTACACTCACTGCTGAGGAAACGTCAAGCACCCAATAAAATAAGATAAAAATAAGATGTCACCATTTTAATAACTTTAGGCATGTATAAATTTAAAATCTCTAGGAAAAATTGACTGAGGTGTCCCTTTTGGAAAAGAAAAAGGATTCCTGCAGTGCCTAGTTTTTATTTAAGGAGGTGGAGTGCTAATTAGTCAGTCAGTTACAACTGAGGCAATATAAGGAGTGAGTTTATGGGGGGGGGGGGAGCGTGTGGAGTGTCACTATAAAGGAGAATGTCTGGTCGCCCCGAGTCCGCATCCAACATTCACCCCATTTTCCTTATACTGCAATTCTTTTGACCATAGACTGGTGGGCTTTGTAAAGTAGTGCTCTATATATAGGGAATAGTGTCGTTTCAGATGTAGCCACAGCTCAGAGCCTGGTGTTTTACGCTAGTAGGGCACTCACAGGTAACCCAGCAGAACAGAACACTAAATAATTACTGGATAAAAACATAGCCGGACCAGCGTTAAACAAACAAAACCTAGGCCTCTGGTTGGAGGAATCCATCCATCCAATCTGAAACCATAGAATGTCCCAGTGGGTTAGAGCACTACTAGGTCTAGATCTGTAACCAACTGTAGAAAAGCCAGCATACGAACAGACATTTCTACACTAACGTTTAAGCCTACAGAAACAAATAGGTCTGTAGGTTTGGAGTTTTTTTGCAAATTAAAGTCCTTGCTTACACAGATCTTATTGTTCATATGTGGCAGAAAAAATATAATTATGGGGGACGAAAAAGGCAACTATAGAATAGTGCTGCATTTATATATTTTGTCAGAATTAACTTAAGATACTTATTATACTCTTTTAGAAAAAGCAGATTGTCAATCAGAATTGTTACAATTCTTGCAGTCTGCGCAGAGAGACCGATCAGACAGTCCTCCGGCACGTTGTCATCATAATGCAGCCCCTGGCCCGCCATCACATCCTCTTGGTCTCCATTGCAACAACGCCACTTCGCCTTAAGTTGGCGGAACCACTGGAGTCCATTCCACACTTCCATGCCCCCCCCTCTCTTGGTACAGTAAATGATGCCAGAGATGGTGGTTGGTGCAGGTTTCTCTGCAGTCGTTTTCAGGGGGAGGGAGGGTTAAATTAATCTGTAAGATTGGAGGAGTAATTTAGCGGTAAGAGGAGAGGAAGGTTTCGGGTTTGATAGTTTCTTGCTCAGCCTCAGCCGTTTGATCTCTGGGCCGGGTTTAGTAGTAAGGGAAGTGCGTGTCAGTAGCCGTAGCTGTCAGTGAAGGGTAGGCCTCCTACACACGGCTCCCCAGAATCCCCCAGGTAAGGGGTGTTCTTGTCGTAGTGGGTGAGAGGCAGGGTGTCGTCGTCCACCTGACCGCAGGGCAGACTGTCTGGGTCGGCCTTCAGGTTGGGCCTTTGGTTGTCAGGGAAGGCCATGGAGAACAGGGCCTCAGGGTCACACACAAACTTGTACACGTACCTCTCACCAGCAACCTGCAATAGACCAATCAGAGGATAACAAGTTAGTTTGACCCACAGAATTAAATAAAACACAAAACATTATATGCAACTATGGTTAGACCCTGCAGAACTGCAGCATCATCCCCCAAGGTTTATTCAAGTAAGCCAATAGCTAGCTTGCGCCGAAGGCAGCTTAATGCTGTTGCTAAGTAGAAATGGGGAAGGATAGAAAGGGTGAACCTGCCTTTACCTTCTGCATGATGCCCTTCTCGTAGTAGTATCGCAGAGAACGACTCAGCTTGTCATAGTTCATGGCTGGCCTGTTCTTCTGGATGCCCCAGCGGCGAGCCACCTGAAGAGACAAGACAGAAAATACTGAACATCTTTAAAAAAATCAAAATAAATTAAAACGTTGAGTAGCTAGCTTTCAATAGACTGAACTATTATTAGGACCAGGGCACAGACCTGACCTCTTAAGTCATTGTTGAAGATTAGCTCTCAAGAAAATTCACCAAATCGCCTATGTTTATCAATGTAACAGTAAAATAAAACCCTGATTTAAACAAAACATCTTCCCAACGGACCTCTTCAGGCTCTATGAGTTTGAACTCCATGCCCCGGCCTGTCCAGGCGATGAAGTGACCGTTGGCCGGGTCGTCCAATAGGGTGACCAGGAACTGCCAGAGCTGCAGAGAGCCGCGACGCTGGTATGGAGGGCAGTCACGGTACACCGAGGGCTCCTGCTTGACCTTCCCTGTGAAGAGGGGGAAGAGAGCGAGAAACAGCTGTATCTGTGAGAACTGTACTCCACCACAGTCAGCTACAGGGTGGTGAGACAGTGAAGTGGAGCAGGCTGCTCATTTTACACCCGCCTGCCATCTCAGCTGCTCAAAGGAGACTTTCTACAGTTCTTCTCCTTCTTTAGTCAGTGATACAACAGACATCCTAATGACCCTGTCCTTTGTGCCACTGCTGGCAGCATGGGAGAGTCCTCCCTGTGCTGCGTGTAAAGCCCCCCCAGGGGACAGGATCCAGGGGTGTGAAAGTATATACGTTTTACCTTCAAGTCTGTCAGGAACCACACAGGTATCGTCGTAGTACAGGTGAAGCTCTCTGAAGGAGAAACCTGTAATATGAGAGAAAGAGACATTAGCTAGGGCGTGGGAATGCAGCCTCCATTTTGCTGTGGAAGCCAGCTACTAATGTTCTAGGGGGACTAAACTGCTCACAAAGCAATATAGCCGGGCAGCCTCCCAAAAGTGGAAAATTCTGTTGAGCTAATATCATGCAGTACTGCGGAGCTGTGTTGAAATGCTCACATAGTGAAAACCTAAACAGGACTCGTTGATAGATGCAACATCCCGAGCGACGTCATTCTAATGTTGAGCTCTACCATCCGGCCTGCCCTATTACCCAACCATGCAGCACTTTAACAGGGAAATATGTCCCAACAGGGTCAACGGCTACCATGGCTTTGAGTTTCCCTTGTTTTATTAGTTGCTATTCACACACACCTTCCTAGTAATGTTTTTATTGCAAGAGTTCTAATAAATACAATTTACAATGCTTTTATCACATGTCAAATAAACTTGAAACCCTCCTCTGCTAAGACGGGAAAACAGTTACAATAACTTACTTTCATGGTTGTTTTGGTAGAAGGTCCCTGCTCTTCCAAATGTAGACTGACAGATAGGCACTTCTGTAACAGAGGGAGGGGAGAAGACAGGTTACACTGACTGCCTCGTTCCATTCTCACACTCTAAACACAAAAACCTCTGCCATGAGTATATTTGGCCGCTGCTAGTAGAGAGAGATTGTACATATTTACTAGTAAAGGGAGCTCATACATACAAGCAGTATCCATTTACTGTATGTGTGTCACTGGGATATGTTCGGTTTCTGTTCGAATTGTGGCACAAACTATTCAAGTTGCATTTGTGGTCCCACCCATTCACGTGGTTGGTGACATGAGGATGAACAGTGTGGAACAAAAAGCTTTACTTCTGTTCTACCTGCTGCTGCAGCAGCACTTCCTCCTCTTACACAACTGGCTTTGACCTAGCAGCAAAACAGCTGGGCTGTAAATGTCCACTAGCTATCCCACCACATCTGTTGGAGCGGGCTAAGCCCTGATCAGAGCACACTATGCAGCGCGCAACAGGCCTCGCATGTCCACTGAGCCCCCAAATAGGATTACCCATCGGCATTAGAACGGGTTGGGCTTTCAGATATTAAAATCACAACAATCAAGTTACGCCCCTGTCGCCCATGGGATCAAGCCCCGCCCCCTTTAACTTCTGTGTCACTGTGGCAGAAGTGAAGTGTCCCCACCCACCCTACATTTACTGTCCTCTGCTGAGGAGCAGATCTTTCACACTTCAGGGCCATTTCTACAAAACGTTTAATCTCGTACTGTCAACGCAAGTTGAGCCTGTTACAGCATAATATGCTCTATCCAATTGCAACACATTGGTTGTCTTAGATGGCACCGATTCTCATATATAGCACAAATTTTGACCATAACACAAAAGTAATGCACTAGATTGGGAATACGGTGCAATTTCAGACATCCATTATCTGGTGAGCTGTCCCAACCAGGAGAGCCCTATGATGGTGGCTATGCCCATAGATTGAGATCAATGAGATGGGTACATGTAGTTCCAGAAAATAAATAGATCATTTACAAAATGCCCAAGTAGGTGACTTGGAAGGCAACACAAATGAAATGATATTCATGTAAGAAAGTCTGATAGCTAACTCTTGGTTCAGACCTCTAGGAGACATGGTACACAGTGAACGCAATAAAATTATCTTCTCAATAATTGGTTATCAGTATCCTCCCCCCCCTAGGAGTCTTAACATGTTCGATACCAATGTGTCTCAGAGAGCTAATGTTGTGACGAGCCTCCATGAAATACGCAGCCACAGGGTTCCTCAAGGTCATGCCTCCTGATATTACTCCTGTGTTCTGCTATTCTAGTTTTCCTACATAGCATAGACCATAGATATCTGATCAGGTATATTTGTAGAACACGTAATGATGCCCTTAATCTTAATAGCCTTGCCTGTAATAGGGCGATTGTGCATTTGTTGGTAAAGTTACACTGGGGCATCCGCCACCTCTATAGTTACTGTCTGGCACATGGTCTAGAATAGGTACTACTTAGCGCTGGTGGAAGACCTAGCGCCCCAACATCAGTCAAATGGGGGTGTCTGAAGACAACCCGCAGGGGTTCTTTAAACGTCTTTTCCAGTTGTGGATCAGTGCTCGATGTGCCAGTGTATTTTAATGATGTGGTCGAACTGTTTACCAAGTGGGGAGATACTGAAGGGCGGAGAAGTTTGGGTGTGAGGCTGTCATCCTGGATCATATTTTCATAATGTTCCCTTGCGTCGTGCAGCCATTCCTCTGGGTAACCCCGCTGTCTGAAACGCTCATCCAGATGGTCGGCTTGTTTGTCATGGTCACTGGCCTACAAATCCTGCGTATGCGACTATTGGCTGACGGGGAGGCTCTTTTTTAGGGGTGGGGGGGGCTGTCTCCACATAACTGGGAATTCCTGTATAGGTCCATGCTAAAGACACACCCCTCCCTCAATCAAAATGTTAAAAAAATAATAATGTAAAAATAATTTTAAAAAAATACAAAAGCAGGAATATTTTCAGTCAATGGAGGTCACAATAGGAGGTCACAATAGGTCTCCCTGGTGGCTTATCCATTTGTTTTTTCACCCGCCATGTGTCATGTCCCTAATGGTTACGTGAAGTGAAATGTCTACATCCCAAAATATACACACTCTGTTTTGATCTGAAGAGCCGTTTTGGATCATTGTCAAAAGCAGTGAATTGGGAGCTTTAATAGTGTACGGCCCTTGTTTTTTACTAGTATTCTTTATTAGCCCAGCACCTGTTTAAGTATGTGCGTATAGGCTATGCCCATATACACAAATCCATCCAGAGAGGGAGACAGAGGCTGGGCCAGTGAGCCTTTACGTTGATGTACGTATTTATAGGCTATAAGAAGCTTAGCATTACGTCACTGGCCTCTCAATCAAAGCTGAAAGGGAGAATGAGGGGGATAGTGCAAAGCTGGCCTGGGCAGAGGGAAGGAAGAGAGAGGTGGGCACTGGTGGCAGAAGAGGGACAACAGCAGGGGTGCTTTGGTGGTGGGGGGGGGTACACAATTGTTCTTATTTTGCCACCTTACCTATAGGTAAATAGTGTTGGATTGTGTAGCTAAGACTTTTGGGATGGGAGACAACTGCATCTGGCAAGTCAATCTGCATATTGAATTAATTTCAATGTAATGGTAGTAAAGTTCATACTTGCATACTAGCTCCCTCTGTAAATACAGCGTAGTGGCCCAAATCTATCCTAGGTAGCCCTATACTAGTGAAGTAGGTTTCCTTGAACCTGGCCGGGATGACGGACCTATTTACCTGTTGGCAGAGCCTTAAGCCGGGCTCAGAGATTCATGTTTACTGGCCTGAGGGTCAGAGAGCAGTGTGATTTAAGAGCCACGCGGTCGTGTGCGTTACGAGTGTTGATACAGCGCTGTGCAAGGCAAGAGGGGTTTTAACTAACTCTCCCAGGACAGCAGCCATAATCAGAGAGCCCCAAGGTTGTGTCCGGCTTACCCATCCTCCTTTCCTAAATACGCACGTCATTTTATGGAAGGAAAGGACTGGTGGAAGAAATAGGTTGGAAGCTTGTGCTTACAGCAACCTAATACATTGAGTGCACACTTGAGAAGGGTAGATAATTTGAAGTCAAGACTCACACCCTCAACCCGAGCCTTATGACCTTATGACCCAAGCCGCCTTGGGTCAGACCAATCCAGAGCAGCCTGGAGGTAGCCAGCCACTCACCAGAGTCGAAGCAGAAGTCCCGGGGCTCCTGCTTGATGGCCATGGGGTGGAAGGCACCCTGAGAGCCCATGGAGGGGACACCCTCCTCAGTGTAGCGGGGGTCCAGCAGCTCTTGCTTGAAGCCATGTAGACCAGGGACCAGGGGCTCAGACATCTGGCGGTGGTAGGGGGGCCTCCCATCCCTGGGCAGGGTGCTGTGGCTGGGGGCCTGCTGCTGGGCCAGGAACTGGGGGCGAGCCTGGCTCTCAGAGGGAGGGAAGGGGAGACACGGCTCCGACATTTGCCTCTGGAACCTGGGGTGGAGGAAGACATGGGAGGGTGGTTGGATGGTGGTTATTCATGAAAGCTGTTGATATAGAAAAAAAACTGAACAGAGATTGAATGAAAGTTGAAAATATTCTAATTAACTACTTATGGTTATTGATAAACTGTTGCTTAAAAACAGATTGAGTGAATGAAAACTGTTGGTGATAAACTTAAGTGTAAGAGTGAGTCTCTTGAACTATTGATGAACTTGAGAATCCAGCTTTAGACCAAGACACACAAGCCACTCAGGAGCCAAATTGTCTCACTTAAGCCAGTGAATACACGCTGTAAATGAGATGTTGGGGGCAGGTGTCACTAGCTAGCAGATATAAAAAGATTCTCCAGTGACAGTAAGACTCCCTTTTCTAGACGGAGCTCATTGGCCTGGACACAAAAGAGACAAGGCCAATGGCTTCTGGCTGCACATTGGTTCCACATTACTGGCTGGTGATGACATGCCCTGCGTACCAACACATCCCACCAGGAGTCCTGTCACAGGTGGGGGTGACAGGTGGTGTGTAAGGGGACGTGGGTCATTCTCACGGGGGTCTGGTTTAGACAATCTCCAAAGGAGGAGCCTGTCACGCTACCAGTGACCCTTCCTCAACATCATAAGTGCACTTCCCCAACCCTAAAGTCAGCATTAGTGAAAGGTCACAAGGCCTGACACTCTCCACTGAGCTTGGTGTTTAAATGGCACGTTGGGTCTCACAGGGCAATGGAAACATGTGAGCTCATGTCTCCTTGAGATAAAGATGGGTGTGTACATTTAGAGCAGTCAGAGTAGAGATATACACACACACTCATCAGTTTACATGTTAGTAAACACATGGAAGGAGTCCTTCACTGGTTGGTCAATGTTGGATGTTTAATCTCCATATTCAGAATATTTACCAAAGGCAATAAATCACTTTTCTCCAGGGTAACCCGGTGTTTCCCAACAAAACCAGAAGTGTCATTCAAAAGCATATCAAATCAAATTTTGTATCACATGCGCCACATACAACAGGTGTAGACCTTACTGTGAAATGCATACTTACAAGCCCTTAACCAAGAAATAGAGTTACGAATATTTGCTAAATAAACAGTAACAATAAAATTACATAACAGCGCAGCTATATACAGGTCCGGTTTGGGATGAGTTGGACCGCACAGTGCAGGAAAAGTAGCCAACAAGTGCTCAGCATATGTGGGAACTCCAAGGCTGTTGGAAAAGTACTCCAGGTGAAGCTGGGTGGCTACTTTGAAGAATCTAAAAGTTACACTTCTTTAACACTTTTGGTTACTACATGATTCCATGTGTGTCATTTCATAGTTTAGATGTCTTCACTATTATTCTACAACATAGAAAATATTAAAAATAAAGAAAAACCATTGAATGATGTGTCCAAACTTATGACTGGTACGGTATATCTTTACAATTACAAAATGTGACCCAAAAGCCAGATGGAGATGGGTAAATTAGACAGTCAGTCTTTATATTACTGTAGCATAGACTATGCTGCAGCAAATGTAGGCCTACCTGTCACAAGAAAAACATTTTCCATGAGTTGATAAGTCTACATGCATTGAACTGCGCTCCATAATGAGATGGGCTGTCTGTCACCACCCCGAATGTTGATTCATTATGCTGAGGCAGTAGGGAAGCCAGATTTACACATAGCAAATCATTTAACAGTTCCATTTCACACCATGATGTTCATATAAATCATTTATTATAATTGACCGGTTTCAGTTATTTATCCTGGGAAAAGGGGAGTGGTTTTGGGCGGTGAAGCGCAGTAAATCTCAGTAACCGGGTTCCTGCCACTCAACCCTAGTGAGTTGCTGCAGCACAGCATGACAGGACCACTCACCTGTGTTCAGGGCTGTAGGTGCCATCCTGACTGAGGTGTGAGGGTGGGCAGGGCACTGCGAAGGGCGGGCTCTGGCTGTGGAGGGAGAGCGGCCTCTGCTGGCTGTGGGCGGAGCCGACTGCTTGGTTGCCAGACTGCCCGTGCTGCAGTGGATGTGGCCCAAGCACCTGGTTCTGATTGGGTATTTGAGGGGGAGGAGTCTGCTCACTGAGTGGGTGTGTCCCTGGGGTGTTGGTAGAGCTGCACAGTGACACAGGTGTAGAGGGAGGGGTCAATGGCTTGTAGCCCAAACTGGGTTTCCTCTCATAGGCACTGTGGAGGGAAGGTGATAAAGACAAAGACAGAGGGCTTGGGTCAGCATGGTGATAATACTGGGCACTTGTCTTGTTGGTGTGGAGAAAGGAAAGATATATAAAAACGGTCCACACCTGTAGCTGTAAAGGCACTTCTCTCCGTACGGCATGAGACTCCTGTCCTGGCTACAAGGAGAAAGCTCTTTAGAAGGACTGAGTTCCCGTTTAATCTTGGTTTGTGGGGGGCCATGAAACATCACTGAGGAGAGAAGGAGGACGAGGGGCAACACATCAAACACTGCTATAGCTCATTCAACCCATAAACAGTGAAGATAATCGGTGCTTATTCAATATCCTCGTTGATCAATTTTAATGGTAAGGACATTGGACAGTGTCTTGTCTTCTCCCCTCAACCATTTGTCACATGTTAAAGACAGCTGACACCACATAAAAAAGTATTATGATACAAAAATCAGTATTCACTGTAGTGTTTTTGCAGACTAAGTGAACTGTAGTATTTACAGTTCACTATAGTAAGGAATGTAGTGTTTTTGTTTTATTATCTTTGACATAGAAGTGGATAATTTTTCCTTCAGAAAACCTACTGAGCACATTTCCATAACCTGTAAGTAGGTAGGACTGGGGTCTGAATGGATAGTACAGCTCTTCTGCTCTTTCTATAACCTGTAAGTAGGTAGGACTGGGGTCTGAATGGATAGTACAGCTCTTCTGCTCTTTCTATAACCTGTAAGTAGGTAGGACTGGGGTCTGAATGGATAGTACAGCTCTTCTGCTCTTTCTATAACCTGTAAGTAGGTAGGACTGGGGTCTGAATGGATAGTACAGCTCTTCTGCTCTTTCTATAACCTGTAAGTAGGTAGGACTGGGGTCTGAATGGATAGTACAGCTCTTCTGCTCTTTCTATAACCTGTAGGTAACACAATATTTGGTTTATACTTGGCATGTAGGTTTCTCACTTATGGGTGGCACAAACTGTGATATGGAGGAGGGGAATGGGCGGGGTATATGCAAATTGTATACTGCAACATTCTATAGTAAGGACTAAAAATGATCAAGGGACACATGTGTTGTCTAGTATTCTACAGTTAACTATATAATATTCTAGTAAGAACTGTAGTATTCAAAAGTAAACTATTTTTTCATGTGGGTCAGTCAAATAAAACCTCCATCAGTATCATACTATCACCACGTGACTAAAATCTCCCCTTTGATTTCCATTAAGGACCCAGACTTTGTCCCAAATGGCACCCTATTCAGTGCACTACTTTTGATCCAGGGCCCATAGAGCCATTTGGGATGCAGTCCCAGTCAATACCCATGAATCAGTGTGGCCGTAACTCAATGATTTTCCTCCCCTCACTGTAACCATTAGCCCACTAGATCTCCAGTCTCACATCGGCTCCCATTTCCGGCGCCACATAATGGGGTAGTGAAACTGGATACCCGGGCGAGAGGAGTGTCAGGAGCTGGATGCATCACCCTAAACCTGGGTCTGATGGACCAGGGACAGAAGCGAGGGAAACAATAGGCACATGAGCCCAACTCCCTGTATATGCATGCTATAGAAGCCCAGAGCAGGGCAACATGCAGTAATGCTTCAGGAGAGAAAGACTGTATAATGGATAGAAAATGAGAGATTAGGGCACTTTCCCCCCCACTTCTAGACAGGGGTCGAGATGATGGGAGGGCAAGGCTCAGTACAGTACAATGCAGGAGGAATGTGTGTGCGCAGCGCATTGGCTGCCATGTGACGGCCGGATGATTGCAGGCACGGCAGGGGCCACATGGAGCTGGTGAATAGAGGGCCTGTGAGAGTCTGGCCCCCTGCCTGGCTAAAGGGGTTGCTGCCAATCACATACACACGCACACACATTATCCTGCACACTTACAAACGCACAGCTATGTCAAGAACTATACTGCAGAAACCACAGTGAACAAACTGGCGTTCTACAGTCTCCTACACACACCCTAGCATGGGCCTCTATCTAAACACACGTGATGTGACGGCATCAACCTCAATAATATGGTGCAACATCTCAGCTTAGCGGTCAATACATTAGAACATGCTAGGCTACCATGTAGATCAGGATCCATACACTAACAAAGACTGAGAAACCACGTCCCGTCTCTGCTACCACGTCAGACAAAAACAAACTGTAAAATACACTCCATTGAACATAACTCAAATATTTCCCTCAGCTGCCAAATAAAGGCTCCGTACACTGCAGACAAATGGGGGAAGTGGAGCTGTACAGGAACTCTAGGAGAGGTGGGAGAAAGACTGGACACTCTTTTGGATAGAGGTGGGTAGACCCATTCCAGAAGCTGAGTGTGAGTGCATGAAAGTGTGAAATCAGATGAGCTTGGCTCATGTGATGCCCCATGCCAATCGCCTGATAACACCCCCCATAAATGGGGTTGGGGGTTGGGGGGGGGTCTATTCCCAGAGGAAAGGTGGTTGAGGAAAAGAATGAAGTCAGGACCTGGCAGAATGAAAACAGGAAAGAAAAGGCAAGCAAGCAAGATCTTGTCAGGGGTTGTTATCTTGAAGATGAACCCAGTCAATGTAGCAGAGTAAAGACTTCAAGAGCAAACTGAGTAAAACTTTGAGGGCAAATGGCTCGTTCAGTGAAGCAGTTTAATCCTGCAGGCCTAGGTTGTCAAGCACAGCAATAGTCCCAAGATCAGATCTAGCTACATTGTGTGCTTGGGGGCACTTGACACGGTCTCTGACGTCTGCAGAATACTCAAACGTTTGACAAAGTTGGCTGGGATTCAAAACAGCACGGATACCTAGATCCAGAAGACCCACGGCTCTGGCTGGATCCCACCGGTCCCACATACCAGCCTGGTATAAATAATACATCTCAGGTACTCACAGCTATCAGACTGGAAATCTGGGACAAACTGTTCGTCATCAGGTACCTGGGCTGTGGAGGGAGAGAGAGGAGAGTTAAACAAGTGGATACTAACTGGGTCCCGGCCCGGTGAACAACATTGGAACTGTCAATCTCATCTTAGGGTCTTGATTCAAAAAGAGCCAAAGGTATTTTGTTCAACCCACCGGGGGGGGGTGAGAAACTAAGTTGGCCGTTACTTGGGCACTTTAAAACAGGGACAATAGTTGTCGCAATCTCAAAACAATGGACTAGTCCCTAATGAATTCACCTTTGTATTACTGGTGTTGTGGACCAAAGAGGGAAACTGTCTAATAAGAAATTGAATAATGACAATTAAAAAGGTGCGTTTAAAGAAATGTTGTTATAAGTGTAGAACAATTTTTTACTTTATCCTCGTCATCAAAGTTGCTCATTCATGGGACTTTGCTCTACTTACTCTGAGTGCATAGAAAGAACACCGTAATATTTAAAGTGACCAGCTTTGGTTAATCGTTAATCTGCCCAATTGCTCGATGCATCTTAACCATCTGTTGGAAACATAATTAAACCACCCAAGACATTTGACCAATTATCTCACACTTGGCTACTATTTAGAAAATAAGGCTTTATTGTTCTGCATGCACAGAAGGTAGCTACTTCAAGGGGAATTGTAATGCTTGGCTAAGGCCTTCAGATATGGATAGTTTTTAATTAACATAACCAATGTCTACCAGAGGGCAAGTGGTGTTAGGTGATGCTGAGAGCAACAGAATACATCAAAATAAATTCAGCAGAAAAGGGAAGCATTTGGTATCAACTCTGTGGTATACGTACAAGATAACTCACCTTCTGCAATCCAAATCTCCTGTAACTGGCTGAGGTCTTGGAACAGGTCTGAAACAGAGGTTAAATCAAAAAATTATGATATGCTGTGACAAGGTCACAAAGGGGAATTAGGTTGTCCAATTACCTTCCGTGTCCTGGGCGAGTTCTGTGTCTACAAACTTCCTTTTCCTGTTGTCGATGACTGGTCTGCTGTATGGTTCCTCCACATGAGATTTCTGCTGCAATGATGAAAACACAACCAACATGTTAGTGCTGTCTGTGTCACTCAGAGCCATTTATGGATGTAAATGGCTCTGGTGTGACTCATGATTGAGACTGAACGCCACGTCCCATCCAATCCACTTCTAGCTGGAAAGTTGACAAGCCTAAATCTATGGCTCTCTTCCAATATCCACATTAGAATACCATTGATAATACATGGCCAATACATTCTGCATTCCAAGTAGTATGGACGTGTAGATATTGGATTGGAACGTATGATGATATCCATGCTTAAGATTGCTAAAGAGAACCATAGAAATAGAATAAGTAGAATCAGCATCACCATTCAAAATCAATGGTTCTAGTAATTCTATGAAGATCACTAGACATGAGGAGCATTCTTACATTGGGTGGGACCATAAATGGGACTTGCTGGTCGTAGAATCGGTCCATGTTATCTGGGTCTCCAAAGGTTCCCAGAAAAAGGTATTCGCTTTAAAGCGATAGCGCGAGGGTCACTTTATGTACTAGCTGTTCAACTGTGGACGAAACATAGAAACATGTTTAGATCAAAACTCTTGAGTACTCTGGGAGTCACCTAGTTTATCCTTCACTCATATTGACAGACCTGAAAGCAAGCTGAAACCTTACTACCGAGCTATAATCAGCACCTATACAATAATCTCCACCCCTCGTGCTTTTAAGTGAACATGCTGGTTAAGAGCATATGCACAATGTAAATACACTCTGTAGTTGTGTGACTTATGTAACTCTTACATAAGGCAAAGCCAACCATCTGTGCAGGCGATTAGGAGACTGCAATAATAATCAGCTAAGACTGAGCTGGGAAAACTTAAGGATGGGTCTTAGCCCTGTACTCATTTCAGGATACTGCACTGGGTGACCATGCTTTGTATGAAGCACAGATGAGTGTCACTGTACAGTGTTTAACCCCAAAACAACTTGAGACAGTGGAGAACAGTATTAGACAATACATAAAAACAGTCTATAAAGTCCAATGCAAACGTCTCTTTACTATGCCACCATTCTGGGGCAAAATACTTGTAGTAGATACTGCCCTTTAAATATACAAATGTAGCACAGCTGTCGTGTCCCCTGGGCATTGCAAAGCACGTTACAGTGAAAAATATATAAAGTCCGGGAATAGAAAACAGTAACATTAGCCTGCCTACATGTCCTTCCATTCCACACGGATACTTCTCGCGCTCTAAACCTCCTCAAGAGTGATACGAGTCAGTCACTAGACTTCAACCCCCGTTTATTCTGACGAATAAAAGGCATAGCTGGCCAATCATTAAAGAAACATATAGTAGCAACCCATTGAAAAGATGCATTTACTAATGCATACAATGTGCCAGTCCAATAGTGTACACAATGAGGCACATATTGACAAGCAGTGAAAACAGTAGCATTAGGTAATGGCCCATATCTATTCCAAAATACGTGATCACAATTTAGAATAATAGCCTAATAAAATTACAATTTAAATGGAATTCACGCCTTCGATCATATAACTTCTGCCAAAACTCGGTGGTGGGACATTGTCGGCAATCAAGAAAAGCAAGACAAATCACTTGATAATTATACTATAAAGCTATAAAAACTAAAATGACATTAAAACGCTTTTGGTTTCAAATAGTTACTGAAAAAAACATCCTACTAAAAAAGCTTAGCCATTTTATAAAAGCAAATTGCAGCTAATAGGAGATGAATAACATCCTACCTACACCCCTAGTACCCCCCTCTCTCTTCACCGAACCCTTGTTTTTGTCAATGAAGTGAAACTCGATCCGTATGGAACAGAGAAAAAACCTGACCTCTCCATTCATAAAATCACAAACAGCCGATCGACCTCGGAGATTAGAAAACTAAAATATGCAGACTCAGATAAAAGGTACATGCAAATACACAGCACAATTTAAAAATAGGAATATAGTGCATGGCACAACTTAATACAAAGCGAAAGAAAATGGTTGCTAAAGTAAACGCTTTCTTGGAGAAGATGGCGATCCGTTTTAGCCCATGGCAGAGATATACATTTGCTGTTGCATGCACTCGTAAACTTATGGGCATAATAGATCGCTACAGAGGCCTATCCAGGCAAATTGAAAATAGAAAGCATTAATATATTACTCAACCTGTGCGTGTTTCAATTCCGTTACAGTATGGAAAGAATACAATAAAAAAATCCACAAAAGACACTAACGTCGTCTGTCTCCGTTTAATGATCAATTTATGCGGTCCGTCCGACTCCCAAAACTTGACTGAGCCTATAGTTAATGGACGGTTAGTTTTCCCTGGGGCTCGAGTAGGCTATACAGAGAGGCACACGCGTATTGGCTCATTGGCATTGTCCTTCAAGTAAGTAACCAATGGGTATCTTAAACTTAATTATACATGAAGTGCTCAAGGACCAATCGTATCGCAAGTCCGTCCTATATTTGTGAATGGCTGGGTTTCATTCATTGTTTTTCAGTTAAAACCGCCGAGGGACAGCTAAATAATAAAAAAATGTTTTGGTCACAAACACATATTTAGCAGATGTTATTGCGGGTGTAGTGAAATGCTTGTGTTCCTAGCTCCAACAGTGCAGTAGTATCTAACAGTGCAGTAGTATCTAAAAATGATTCACAACAATACACACATCTGAAAGTAAAAGAATGGAATTAAGAAATATATAATTATTAGATGGAGCAATGTCAGAGTGGCATTGACTACAATACAGTAGAATATAATACAATATATACATATGTGATGAGTAAAGCAGTATGTCAACATTATTTAAGTGACTAGGGTTCCATTATTAAAGTGGCCAGTGATTTCAAGTCTATGTATATAGGGCAGCAGCCTCTAAGGTGCAGGGTTGCGTAACCAGGTGGAAGCCGGCTAGTGATGGCTATTTACCAGTCTGATGGCTTTAAGATATAAGCTGTTTTTCAGTCTCTCGGTCCGAGCTTTGATGCACCTGTTCTGACTTCGCCTTCTGGGTGATAGCGGGGTGAACAGACCGTGGCTCGGGCGGTTGATGTCCTTGATTACATTTTTGACCTTCCTGTGATTTTGGGTGCTGTAGGTGTCCTGGAGAGCAGGTAGTTTGCCCCTGTTGATGCGTTGGGCAGAACGCATCACCCTCTGGAGAGCCCTGCGGTTGCGGGCGGTGTAGTTGCCGTACCAGGTGGTGATACAGCCCGACAGGATGCTCTCAATTGTGCACCTGTAAAAGTTTGTGAGGGTTTTAGGGCCAAGACAAATTTCTTCAGCCTCCTGAGGTTGAAGAGGTGCTGTTGTGCCTTCTTCACCACACTGTCTGGGTGGGTGGACCATTTCAGATTGTCAGTGATGTGTACGCTGAGGAACTTGAAGCTTTCCACCTTCTCTACTGCGGTCCCGTCGATGTGGATAGGGGTGTTCTCCCTCTCCCTCTTTTTCCTGAAGTCCACGATCAGCTCCTTTGTTTTGTTGACATTGAGTGAGAGGTTATTTTCCTGGCACCAGTCTCCCAGGGCCCTCGCCTCCTCCCTGTAGGCTGTCTCGTCATTATTGGTTATCAGGCCTACTGCTGTTGTGTCGTCTTGATGATTGAGTTGGAGGCGTGCGTGGCCACGCAGTCATGGGTGAACAGGGAGTACAGAAGGGGGCTGAGCACGCACCCTTGTGGGGCCCCTGTGTTGAGGATCAGCGAAGTGGAGGTGTTGTTTCTTACCTTCATCACTTGAGTGGGAATGGGTTGCACCTACTGAGAAGGGGGAGGTAGAGGTGATGGGACGGACAGGACAATTATTGACTTCTTATTTCATTAACTTATTTATTTTTGGTTTGTTTGGTGTTTTATCCTGTATCCATGTTTACATTTTTTTTACTGTTTTAAATACTTTATCTATGTACTTTTCGAATATTATTGCCTGTCTGTGATCTGAACCCAACACAGAAAAAAAAGAAAGAATCAAAGGTTGGTCACAAGAAAAGTAGCAAACCATTCTCATCATCATTATCATCTGTATATAAACCTAAACCCTCTCTTAAAAACGCCAATGAGAAATATATGGGGAATATCCAGCAGCTGTTCCTAAAAGCCAATAGCTGTGATATATGTAAAACAGAATCCCTAAAAGCCAATAGCTGGGATGTAGCACAGCAGGTGTATCTCACTGATCATCCCTAAAGCCAACACCTCATTTGGCCGCCTTTCCTTCCAGTTCTCTGCTGCCTGTGACTGGAACGAATTGCAAAAATCGTTGAAGTTGGAGACTTTTATCTCCCTCACCAACTTTAAACATCTGCTATCTGAGCAGCTAACCGATTGCTGCAACTGTACATAGTCCATCGGTAAATAGCCCACCCAATTTACCTACCTCATCCCCATACTGTTTTTATTTATTTACTTTTCTGCTCTTTTGCACACCAGTATCTCTACCTGCACATGACCATCTGATCATTTATCACTCCAGTGTTAATCTGCTAAATTGTAATTATTCGCCTACCTCCTCATGCCTTTTGCACACAATGAATATAGATTCTTTTTTTCTTTATTTTGTAAAACATTTTTATTATTATATATATTTTTTCTACTGTGTTATTGACTTGTTTATTGTTTACTCCATGTGTAACTCTGTGTTGTTGTCTGTTCACACTGCTATGCTTTATCTTGGCCAGGTCGCAGTTGAAAATGATAACTTATTGTTGTAGCCTACCTGCTAAATAAAGGTGAAATTAAAATTAAAATTAAATTATAAGATTGGAGGATGGACATTAATAGTATGAATAGATAAATATACTGTATGTATAGTGGAGTCTTTGTTGCCTGGCCCTAAGGTCTGGGGAGTAGAGGTTGACTTACAGTAGAGGGTCTTTTTATTATTGACCTGTATGTCGCTCTCTGTTGGGGCGGATGTGGTGGGAGGTGTGTGTGTGTGTGGGGGGGGGCTAGTGGAGGCATTGTTCGAGAGCGAGCATAATGTATTTGTATTCCAATTCTTTCCTTAAATAAATGCGACACACAGTGACACATGCCACATTGGCTGTGTTTACACAAGTAGACCAATTTTAATATTTTATTTCACTAATTGTCCATTTGTCCAATCAGATCAGCTCTGAAGAATAATTGGGTTGACTGTGTAAAAGCAGCCAAAGACTGCTGCATGTGTACAAGTACAAACCTCTCCCGAAGGACCTCTGTGTCTGAGAGCATCCATCTGGAGGAGGCCTACAGTGAGCAGCATTATTCCCGTCCGAAACTTATTTGTGCCAGCAGGTACTGGGTCAGTGTGACACAGATCTCTGCTCCTTATGCTATGTAAGCTAATCCAGCTCTTCTTCTTCCCAAAGTGATGTCCCAGTAACTCCTGCTGGTATACCAGGGAGGTGTGTGTTTAATTGATTGTTTATTAGGACCTCTTTTAGCCCACAATGGGACAAAATATAGGTATAGTACAGTAACATTCATAACATACAGTATTGAAAGTATGGAAGCTGCTCTTGAGCAATAGCCTTCATTAAAGCCTTATCAAATCTGGGTCTTTCCTTCAGAGTCCCTTCAGTCTTTCCTTCAGTGTCCCATGTTAGGCCCATCTCTCATTCCTCACTTCAGCTAACTAGGTCCCCTCACAGCCGGATCATTGTACTGTAGTATTAAATAAGTGGATCACTCTCAAATCTTAATAATTGAGTCTTCATGGCAGTTATACCAAAGGGAATGTCTGACTGTCAATGTGCTATTTCCAAGATAATAAAAAACTAGAAAAATCAGTGTTGAGGTCAAATGATGCTCTCCGCGACGCCAGACAAGATGTGACTTGTCTTGCCTTGCTATTAATAGCTTCACAATGTCTGCGTCCCAAATGGCACCCTATTTGCGATGTATTGAACTACCTTTGACCAGGGCCCATGACCCAGAGCCCTATAGTGCACTAAAGGGAATAGGGTGCCCTTTGGGACGCTTGACAGAGATAATTCCTGCCTTATTATCGCAGCTTGTGTGGCGAAGAGAAGACTCCCAGCCAAAGGCTCCTCTGTCTCTGTGGGGCTTACAGTTGTATAAGTACAGTATGCATTTCAAATGGCACTCTATTCCCTATGTAGTGTACTACTTTTAACCAGGGCCCATATATAAGGAATAAGGTACCATTTGGGACTTAACCAGAGAGAGATCTTCTCTCCTTGCTCTTGCTTTCTGCTCAAACGCCTGTCTCTGTGTCTCTGCTGGAGAAGAGTAATTAAACAATTACACACCGGCGAGAGGAGAGAGCTCTCCATATGTTAATGCATACACTCCTCACAGTTAGAAGACCTTGATAAAGGAGGCGAGAGGAGAGAGCTCTCCATGTGTTAATGCATACACTCCTCACAGTTAGAAGACCTTGATAAAGGAGGCGACAGGAGAGAACTCTCCATGTGTTAATGCATACACTCCTCACAGTTAGAAGACCTTGATAAAGGAGGCGACAGGAGAGAGCTCTCCATGTGTTAATGCATACACTCCTCACAGTTAGAAGACCTTGATAAAGGAGGCGAGAGGAGAGAGCTCTCCATATGTTAATGCATACACTCCTCACAGTTAGAAGACCTTGATAAAGGAGGCGACAGGAGAGAGCTCTCCATATGTTAATGCATACACTCCTCACAGTTAGAAGACCTTGATAAAGGAGGCGAGAGGAAAGAGCTCTCCACTTAGCACTCCAAATAGCCCAGCATTCTTTAAGTTATATTCATTAGATAGTTTGGGGTTGTCAGTGCAAATGGCTACATGTTAGATATTAAATTGATGTGAGGGCACAGTATGGGGTTACTTAAGAGGTTTTAAGAGTACACATTTAGGCTTCATAACTCCTGCAAAGGCTGTAAGGGGAAGTAAACATTTAGTTAAGTTTGGTTCTAGGCTTATTTGCTTTAAAATCATCAAAGTTGGAAACAATCCCCTCAGTCATAGGAAAAACAAAGCTGCATTTTATGGTGGGCTGGGACGAGAACAACCTGTGTGTGTGTGCGCATGTGCCCGAGGTCTTGAGAGGGGAAGGAGCATGGATAGAGGGGGTGGGTGAAGGAGCAGTGTGTCATGGGTGTGGTGGGGGATATGGGTCTTCTGCAGTTTGGTCATTCAATCACATTAGTCATTGGCCGTGTTCGAGAGCATCAAAACGGTGATGTATCACAGGTAAATTGTGTCTGACTGACTGATCTACAGATAAGATAGTTATTGAGTAGTTATTTATGATGCAAGGTGATTTGTAGATCAGTCAATCTCGACTCACCTTTAAAGTTGGCTGCAATGTCAAACGCTCCCATTGTCTCTTCACTCTGTTTGACAGTGATATGGGTGTGTTCCTTAGTGTGCATTTCACTGATTCAGTATAGATATATCAATATAGATAGTCATTTTAGCAGTATCTCTGCTTCAGTCTAAAACAAAAGCAAGTTCTAACAGTTTGACATTAATTTGTGCACCTCTGTTCGCAATAAGGATCCAGAATATTTGTCTCTGTGATCATGTCATGATGAGTGCCCTGCGTTGAAACCTTAGCATTTCTCCTGCCACACTAAGTAGTCCTTATCGTCAACATAACAGCTCTACAATATCTGATCACATTTAAATCCAATACATTTAAGTAGAAGACAGAGCCAGGTGTGTGTGTGTGTGTGCGTGTGTACGTGTGTGTGGAAATGTTGTAGAGAATAAAACAAACATCTCATTGGACCATATCACCAAAACAAAACCCAACAGAGTACATAGCATATTCAACCTCTGTTTATTTGATAAATCTTTTGTCCATCAAAATGGAGGATGCCAACATACAGCTAACAAACATACCGGCGAGGAAGAATGACAGACAGTAGACACAGCTAGGGCACAAGATGAGAATATTGATTCACAGTCCTCTTTTTGTCCAATCACAGAGAGGGAGTGGATGGGGGGGCTACTGTCACTGTCTGCCCTTGATCCTCATTGGGTGCTACAGTCGTATGGATAGCTACATACCACACTGACCCTGAGGGGGTAAACACCACAGAACTAGAATAAGTAGAATGGGCCTCCGCATTCAAGTCAATTATGCAATAATGGGAGGATTGGCAGACATTTTGAGTGTACCCATGAATTTAGCAGTCAAATTGCTATTGTCAAATGTTCTAAGCCCTTTCTATTAATTATATTTCTATGGTAAACACAACAGGCCTATGTGTTTATGCATACATGTAGAACATCACACTCAGGAATGAAATGGACTGTATGCATGGATCTACTGCATGTGTCCTGGCCACTAGTGTCACTCAATACTGTTAGTTAATCTGCCCATGCCTAAGAATAGGACCAACGACAGTGACAGTACGATAAACCTCACTGCCTCTGTGAGTCTCTGAAGGTGGAAATAAAACCAGGTCGGAAGCGAGAGCGACAGTGGAGACAAGGGGATAATAGTTACGCATGGGGAGGATGGTGACGAAGACTGTCTTTGGCTCCATTCCAATAATCGCAACTGAAATACTACTTTAAATGCAGCAACGTATTGGCCATATTCTAAATGGTATGCTTGCGTGGATATGGGAGATTTTTTTGTGCCCGGTTGTCTCAATTCAGTGGAAGAATGTAGATATTAGTGATATTAGATATTAACTGCACAATCCTAATTGTAATTGACTGTGTACACTATCATCATAATTGGTTTATTTGATATACCACAAACACCACCACAAACACCCCCTTTAACCACCACTCAAGCTCCCTCCTCTCGGTCACCTCAGAGGCAGCCTCTGCCGAGTTCCCGACAACCGGATGTTCCGGTTTTCAGTGGAAATTAAAAGACAACCTGTGACTCGATTTACGCTTTTGGACATTAGCAAGGTTACACTCCATCTTAACTCCTCCTCCACATTTACTGGATTGGTTGAACAGTGCAGAAGAGAACCTCCCCTGACAGTTTTTTCTTCTTCTTGTCAAGGATCTTTTGCACCTCCTACATTAGGTTTCCTCAGAGGCAGCGTTGTTTCAACGTCACATCACATCATGTACATCAACAAAGACAGTGGCCACAGCCACACACTATGGCTATGTTTATAACAGTGGATGTGGTGCAGTACATAGAAATCCCTGCTGCATCACGGTGGACAACTTACTGGTGTCGTCCCAAACGGCAGCCTCTTCCAGGACCCGCCAAGGGACACTGTCAACAAGAAAACAGATGTTTTCACACCGGCCCCCCTACTTTTTAAAATGATGACAGGCCACATTCTACAGACGTCGTTGACAACCTGGGCTAAACCAAATCCTCTTAGAAGTGGATGTAGTTGGAAGTGGAAGTGGACCAACACCATAGGCAGTGATGGTACAGACCAGGCGGGTAGTTGGTGATGGCAGTCAGTTATTGCAACACAGAGTAAGAGGAGATAGTCACCATCATTCTTTGACTTGTTTCTATATATTTTTTTACTCCTTCTAAGTCGGTGGCTTGTATTGCAATTGTGCTGTTGTTGTGTCCTGGCAGAGCAAGCAAGAGAAAGCTGCTCCTTTTGTTTGTTTGTTAGTTAAGGCTATTGGTCATTTCTGATGACCGGAATTGGAGATGAGTGGTAACTGGTGAATGACACAAACATTGAAGATTGATATAGCGTCTGATAGGATTAAGTTCTGTGGTTGTGATGTCGTGTCGGTGTCTCTCTTCCATCTCCTGATGATGAAACACAAAATGGCCGCTTGGCAATGGTGTACATTTCTCCTGGAAAGTCTCTCTATTTGACCAAGACAAGCCATCACTGTCCTTTTCTTGCACAGAAGTATCAACATGCTATGCTAGCTTCCAACAGGGAAAGACAAAGTAAATACACAAGATCATGGGTTTTTAAACAAAGGATTGGTTGAGGGGGTTGAATAGCTAATATCACCTGACAGCAGGACAGGTCATAGCTTGAGGGAGACGGTTGCAACAATCAGCGTGGTCTCTCCTCAAGCAGACAGACATTTCTTTCTGTCTCCATTGTTTCAGCAGGCATGCGGTGGTGAGATAAAATATATAATCAAGTATCTATTTACACATAATTAAAACGGTTTCAATTTAAAATCATCCTTTTCCCATTAATGAAAAGTAAACTGTAAACATGCACACTTTTTACTGAGTCGCCTCGATCCAGGCTCCGTAAGGACTACACACAAAAAATGTGTCCAATGACCGTCGACCAATGATGCTATGTTAGGATTGTAGAGGTGATGTGGTCATTGAAATGTTTCCCATATGTACTGGTTAGAGGTGTTGCAGGGTCAGACAGACCCTGTGGTCCACAGAGATAAAGACTGTGTCCCAAATGGCACCCTATTCCCTATATAGTGCACTACTTTTGATAGGATTTTGTTCAAAAGCAGTAAACTATATTAGGATTAGGGTGCCTTGGGACTAAACCACTGTTTTACCTCTACCCCATGGTCATTGGACATGTGTCTCTGTTTAGTGGGGCCTGGACACGAGAGTCTCGGCTCAGTGTGGTTTTAAAGGGAACTCGGGGCGAAGACATCAAAGCCTCGCCCCATGAGTGGTGCTCTGGTGAGTCCTAATGGCACCAAAGGGAATAGGGTGCCATTTGGGACAAACACTCAGTGTACCATGGAGGCTCACTGCCCTCACCCCCCTGGGCCCTGCATCCTAACCCCTACATCTTAGGGTATGAGGGTGCTCGGCACCAAAGGGAATGTGATGTGAACCAGCCCCAGACAGTTATTCAAGTGACCCACTGAAGAACACTGATCTGTATGTACTCTTCTAAACTATCCCACTGGGCACAGATGTCAATTCGATGTCTATTCTACGTTGGTTCAACGTTGAACAGATATGGAAACAACATTGATTCAATCAGTGTTTGCCCAGTGGGATGCCTCAAAGCTCTACACTAATAATATATTATAATATATTATTAAAAACACAAAAACTGAATCTGTCATTCAGTTAACCCACTGTTCGTTAGGCCGTCATTGTAAATAAGAATTTGTTCTTAACTGACTTGCCTAGTTAAATAAAGGTTCAATAAAATAAAATAAAAATGTATGTGTTATACACATCTTCCAGAATATACAAATACTGTATCTGCACATATATAGTTGGCCACTATAGTTGGGACAGTAATATTTTCATACGGGTAGCGGTATATCTTAGTAGATGGATACCACATTCTGCCACACGGGTGTCTTGCCTGTTCAGCTTTTGCCGTTAGGTCTGACTCCTATGTGTGATTTTCAGTTCAGCCGATTTCAATTGATAACATATCTTCCTGTTGCTTCAATGGTGCCATCCAGCAACAAACATGATTTGAATAACACCCACCATTTTACAGCCAGCGAGCCCTCATCCCTGGCCTCCTAGTTTTGCACTCTTGGACACTTCACATTGCGAGCTAATGTTTTTACACTGTAATTGGGAATAGTGTTTCACAGGATAGATCCTCCCGAAATAGCAGGTTAAATTTAGTTCCTGTCCACGCTATGGTAAATCAGACCCCTAAGGCCTGGGGCAGTCAGGGTAGGCTGTTATATACCAGCACTAGCCAGCTGAATCCATTTCAATCTCTAAAAGTCTTCTGGGACATCTGTAGCTGGATGAGGCTTGTTGATTCAACCTATGGATGAGGCTTGTTGATTCAACCTATAGATATACTACTAGGCAGCAGGTACTACTGCTTATTCAAACTAAAGCTATCCTAGTGGGCACTTCTGATCGGGACTTCTCTCATCTCTACGGTGATACATGTAACATTACAGTAAGGACCTACCCTCCTTCAGTCTCCTCTCCCTCTATACTGAACTCTGCTCTTACAGAGGTCCTACTGGGCTCTTCTGATTGGGCAACAGACTTATCTCACATTCTCTAGTGATATATATCTAGTCCACTCCTCACCCCAAAGTCCTTTGGTCTTCTCTACACTGAGTTTCTTTCTTCAACCTATAGCTGATCCTACTCTGCACTTCTAAGGGGGACATGGGACTCCGCTCTCATCTCACGTCGCTACAGTGACACATATAAGTAAGGTCCACGTCTCTCTACAACCTCTTTTGGTCTCCCCTGTACCCTGGGCTCTGTTCCACTGATCTGGCTCGAAGGACCAATGGCCTTGCCATTTGGAGGAGAACAATAAAACCAGTCTAAGTTGAGGACCTATGTGACTGAGTCTCAGAGGGGTTTATACACTTACTAAGATGGTGGGTGACCTGTCTACAGTATGTGAATAAGCCACATGAAGATAAACAGACAAACCTCCAGTCCTTGCCATCTGTTTGACCTGACACCAGATCAGCTATTGATATTCTACAAAACTAGGCTAAAGATGGTTGTTGTGAGCAAATACGCTGGGGGGCAAAAATCCCTGCATGTTAGTTTGAGTTTCCCATGCTTCCCAGGCCATTGTTACTGTGTGTTTTGCCCTGCTGCCACCGTCAAGCGTAAACGAAGCAGTCAATAATAGATGATCTCTTTCCGTTTCATCTCTCAGGCAGTGCAGTGTTCTGTGCCGTGGAGAGACACTGGAGTGAATACTCTACAAGCTCTGATCCATTATTCAACAGGCTCCTCAAAGAGAGAGGAGAACTTGCACACATGCACGCACACATGCACATATGCACATATGCACATATGCACATATGCACACACACACACACACACACACACACACACACACACACACACACACACACACACACACGCACGCACGCACGCACGCACGCAGGCACGCACACGCACGCACGCACGCACGCACACGCACGCACACGCACGCACACAACACAGCCATACTACATTCATCTGCTGTATGTCAATCATCCCATCCTTTGCTCTCGATCTTTTGCACTCTTTCTTTTCTTCTACTCTTCTCTTCCCATTCCCCTTCTGCTACTTCTCTCTTTGTCTCTCTCTCTCTTTATTTGTTTCCTTATCACTCCATCTCTCTATCCCTCCATTTGAGAACCAAGGCAGTATCCTAGATGAACCTATATGCTGCTGGCACTGTGTTTTGCCAAGGCAGTGTGGCATTACTGATGGGTCTGGGGCTGAAGCTGAGTCTGGAGCTGAGGTTGACTGAGCTAGTGTGCCAGTGGCAGGGTCAGAGTTCAGAGTTCAGAGTTCACAGGAAGTTCTAGAAGCTAGAACATGGATACACAGGAAGTGGTCATTACACTGAGAGGAAGTCAGTTCATTCTGAAGTGGTACTGTAGGTCCAAGGGGCAATGCCTTGGTCTGTGGGACCTATTGAGTTGTCCCGAGGGGTTGGTGAATGTGTTTGTGAAGAGGGGGAGTTTGAGGTGTCTTCCTCACTCATAGTCCCGACTTCTGTTGCGTCTCTTGAAGAACAAGAAGGGGGTCTTCTGAGGAGGGCCCAGTAGCATGGGAACCTGGTTCTTATGTGTGATCTTGATCTGTAAGGGGAGGAGGGACAAGATGAAATGATATTCAGCAACTCTTGTAGGACAATGGAAGTTTGCTTCAGAAACCAATGTGCCTTCATCCATATGAGGGACAAGAGGACATTTGACCAGGAAGTGTCCAGAAGTCTGGTCCTTATTTTCTACTTCTAAATCCTTAACATGTAATGTTATGTTATTGTACCATAATTTCCTGCTAAAGAAATAGTCCACTTTTCATGCTACCCCACAGATAGAAGATTCACTTTTCAGAGCAACTATCTGACCTTGAAATCCAAATAACCAACAAAGTACAGAACATAGAACACTGTGCCTCAGCTCAGCCTGACATCCCCGCGGGTTCAACTGCATAAAGGACAATGGGGCGCTGAGGTTTAGGGTGACACACTTCTTTTATCAACACTATTTAAATTGAATTGTTCTATATATAGCAGAGGGCATTTTGCTGTTGCTACGTGATGTGTGAATGGATTCCAGCGAGCATTTCCTCCTCCTCTAATGACATAACCAGTCAGTGGTCCGCTGTGACAAAACACTGTTTCAATTAACACAGCTGTCACAGTGAAGGTGGGGAGTGTGATGGAGAGGGATGGAGGGAAGAGAGAAAGAGAGAAGGAAATTGAAAAGGCATAGGGAGCAGGAAGGGAGGCAGGTGGAGGTGTAGCGTGGGTTTAGGGTGTGTGTTAGTGTGTGTGGTGAGTCTCTGACCGTGCATGGGGGCTGCATCCAAGGCTCCCCATCAATCTGCATGGGCAGCAGCCGGGATGTCCTGTGAGTAGAGAGATAGGGTGTCAGAGTCAGATCACATGCACCTCTGAGGCTCGATTTTCCCATTCATACTGTCCATACCATCCCGGGACCAGAGTCAAACACTGCTGTCTTTGTTCCCACGAGTCCTTTTCCCAGACAGGCCCCCACTCTAAACAAACTCACAGACCCCCCTCCACACACACACACACACACACACACACAAAGATAGTTTAAGCCTTTCATGTATGCCTGACCAGCTAGGGAAACTCAGTATGGGAGAATGACTGATGAATGTTATTTTAATTCTGTTTTCGGAAAATATTAAGGGTAGGCTGAAACAGGTGAGGGGAAAGCTTTGATTGAGTCCGCTATAAACTGTACTTTAACTGGCCTTACTGTGAATGTTTAATGGAGCGGGAACTGCTAGAGCAACAACAACATGTGAACTAATTCCACTTTTCTAAAACAGATTGGTTGGTTGGCATATCCGAAAGTGGCCTGAGTGCCCTCAGACGTGTGAAAAAGCTAATTTGTCAGGCCATGATGGCCAGACTCTCTGTGGCTGTAATGAGTGAGTCAGCAGGTCAATGTTCTGTTTACTGGACACAGAGGCTCAGAAGAAACTTCTGTTTTAAAGAGTGTGAAGTGAGGAAGAGAAGGGAGCAGGAGATACTTCTGTTTTAAAGAGTGTGAAGTGAGGAAGAGAAGGGAGTAGGAGACACTTCTGATTTAAAGAGTGTGAAGTGAGGAAGAGAAGGGAGCAGAAGACACTTCCGTTTTAAAGAGTGTGAAGTGAGGAAGAGAAGGGAGCAGGAGACACTTCCGTTTTAAAGAGCGTGAAGTGAGGAAGAGAAGGGAGCAGGAGACACTTCTGTTTTAAAGAGTGTGATGTGAGGAAGAGAAGGGAGCAGGGGACACTTCTGTTTTAAAGAGTGTGAAGTGAGGAAGAGAAGGGAGCAGAAGACACTTCCGTTTTAAAGAGCGTGAAGTGAGGAAGAGAAGGGAGTAGGAGACACTTCTGTTTTAAAGAGTGTGAAGTGAGGAAGAGAAGGGAGCAGGAGACACTTCTGTTTTAAAGAGTGTGAAGTGAGGAAGAGAAGGGAGCAGGAGACACTTCTGTTTTAAAGAGTGTGAAGTGGGGAAGAGAAGGGAGCAGGGGACACTTCTGTTTTAAAGAGTGTGAAGTGAGGAAGAGAAGGGAGCAGGAGACACTTCTGTTTTAAAGAGTGTGAAGTGAGGAAGAGAAGGGAGTAGGAGACACTTCTGTTTTAAAGAGTGTGAAGTGAGGAAGAGAAGGGAGCAGGAGACACTTCTGTTTTAAAGAGTGTGAAGTGGGGAAGAGAAGGGAGCAGGAGACACTTCTGTTTTAAAGAGTGTGAAGTGGGGAAGAGAAGGGAGCAGGGGACACTTCTGTTTTAAAGAGTGTGAAGTGAGGAAGAGAAGGGAGCAGGGGACACTTCTGTTTTAAAGAGTGTGAAGTGAGGAAGAGAAGGGAGCAGGAGACACTTCTGTTTTAAAGAGTGTGAAGTGAGGAAGAGAAGGGAGCAGGAGACACTTCTGTCTGCGGGACTCAGCTCTGGTTTTGGTGACGGAGACACAACAGGATGGAAGGGGGTAGGAGAAGGGAGGAAGAGGGGTGGAGGGATGGATGGAGAGACAGAGGGGATAGTTGCAGAAAGGGTCCTGACCTGATGGTGACGTTAGCACATTGGGCCAGTCTGCGGCCAGCACTCTTCAGGCCTGAGTAGATCTTCCCCATCTCCATGGCACCCTCCAGACCCACCACCTCTAGCAACTGGTCGCTCAGGTCTGGGAGAGGGAGAGGGAGATCAGTTAATACTTTCTGAGCAAAGAAAGAACAAAGGAAATGGAGAATGGTAAAGTGCATTAACGAGTTTTGAAGAGTTTTAGTTAGGTCATAGAAGGATTGAAGAACAGCTTAAGACAGGCTGTAGTACTTTTTGATTGTGGCCCCTATTTTTTAAATAAATCAAATCAAATGTTATTGGTCACATACAGATATAAATCAGATGTTATTGCGGGTGTAGTGAAATGCTTGTGTTCCTAGTTCCAACAGTGCAGTAGTATCTAACAATATGCACAAATCTAAAAGTAAAAGAATGGAATTAAGAAATATATAAATACTGGATCGACCAATGTCGGAGTGGCATTGACTAAAATGCAGTAGAATAGAATACAGTATATACAAATGAAATGAGTAAAGCAGTATGTAGACATTATTAAAGTGACTAATGTTCCATTATTAAAGTGACCAGTGATTCCAAGTCTATGTATATAGGGCAGCAGCCTCTAAGGTGCAGGGTAGCATAACCAGTGGAAGGTGGCTAGTGATGGCTATTTAACAATCTGATGGCCTTGAGATAGAAGCTGTTTTTCAGTCTCTCTGTCCCAGCGTTGATGCACCTGTTGAGGAACTTGAAGCTTTCCACCTTCTCAACTGCTGTCCCGTCGATGTGGATAGGGGCATGCTCGCTCTGCTGTTTGCTGAAGTCCACGATCAGCTCCTTTGTTTTGTTGACATTGAGTGAGAGGTTATTTTCGCTGTCTCGTCATTGTTGGGAATCAGGCCTACTGCTGTTGTGTCGTCTGCAAGCTTGACGATTGAGTTGGACTCGTGCGTGGCCACACCGTCATGGGTGAACAGGGAGTACAAGAGGTGGCTGAGCACCCTTGTGGGGCCCCTGTGTTGAGGAACAGCAAAGTGGAGATGTTGTTTCCGATGTTCACCACCTGGGGGTGGCCCGTCAGGAAGTCCAGGACCGAGTTGCACAGGGCGGGATTCAGAACTAGGGCTCCGAGCTTAATGATGAGCTTGGAGGGTGCTATGGTGTTGAATGCTGAGCTATAGTCAATGAACAGCATTTTTACATAGGTATTCCTCTTGTCCAGAGGGATAGGGCAATGTGCAGCGCGATGTGATTGCATCATCTGTGGATCTTTTGGGGCGGTAAGCAAATTGAAGTGGGTCTAGGGTGTCAAGTAAGCTAGATGTTACATGATCCTTAACTAGCCTCTCAAAGCACTTCATGGTGACAGAAGTGAGTGCTACAGGGCGATAGTCATTTAGTTCAGTTTGCTTTGTTGAGTACGTGAACAATAGTGGACATCTTGAAGCAAGTGGGAAAGCAGACTGGGATAGGGAGCGTTTAAATCCAGCCAGCTGGTCTGCTCATGCTCTGAGGATGCGGCTATGGATGCCGTCTGGGCCGGCAGCCTTGAGAGGGTTAACACGCTTAAATGTCTTACTCACATCGGCCACGGAGAAGGAGAACCCACAGTCTTTGGTCGGTGGCACTGTGTTATCCTCAAAGAGGGCAAAGAAGGTGTTTAGCTTGTCCGGAAGCAAGACGTCGGTGTTCGCGACGTGGCTGGTTTTCCCTTTGTAGTCCGTGATTGTCTGTAGACCCTGCCACATACGTCTCGTGTCTGAGCAGTTGAATTGCGACTCCACTTTATCTCTCCACTGATTTATTTTTATTCATCCTCTCGTTAAGAATACACACATCCTCATATGCTAATGGTTCAGGAACTTTAGATAGCTAAAGAAGGTAATTCATGCCTTCATAAAGCACCCAGGAAATAGATTTTCCGCATACAATTTAAATAGATTCCTCAACTATTCAGGTCTGGTTTCTTCCTCTACTTTCTACCCACTACAATCTCAATGTCTCTCATTTGCTCCCTCTCACTCTCTGTCTAACTTAACCATATCCCCAGTTAATCAGCCATGTCAGTGTGAGTAGATCTCAGGTGCTCCTGAACTGATTAACAGTGCAGGGCCTGTGCTCTGCCAGCTGACCACCTAAAGATATCCTGCCTAGTTTATCCACACAGAGAGAGCTGAGCCTGCCTGTCTGTCTGCGATAGTGAATCACTGGAGCCATCCTCAGCCCAGTGAGGGACATACACACGCAGAGACACGCACAAACACATACACACACAGCACTGATCAGACCATCTCAAAGGGCCCCGTACCTAATTTCACTCCTGTCCCATACAAGCCCTAACATGCAGGGATGCCTGTTTTGACTGACTAGGTTATAGTCGAATTGTGACAGTGTGTTTGTGTGTGTGTGTGCAGTCATGCCTGTTTTGACTGACTAGGCTATAGGGGGACTGTGACTGTGACTGTGTGTGTGTGTGTAGTCATGCCTGTTTTGATTGACTAGGGCTATAGGCGTGCTGTACGGCCCTTGGCAGTTTCACATCGCTGTCACCCGAACCGTTCTGCCTTCATTCAACAAACAGGAAACGGTCGCGTGGCTGCTTTATTTGAGAGGGAGGAGACGACTGGCTTGGCTTGCACAAGGGATCTGATGCAAGCTGAAGCTTGTGTGAGATGAACTGTCATTGGTGGTGAACACTTAGTAATGTACACAAAGGAAATGAGATTACTTCCACAAAAGTCTGTGAGAGGTCAAAGTGGCTATACATTGTTCTCGCTAAAATTATCTATATCTCCAACACAGCTGAGCAGATGAGACAAAATACACACACTAGTGTGAAGTGTTGGATATTTACTTCTTCAGAGTTCATGCTTCTTTTAAGTTAGATTTTGAGTACTTAAAGTCTTTATAAACATATTTGCTGTGCTGCATTCTGTGGAATCGCAATACATAAAGTAGAGGTCATGTGTGTTCCATTTGAAGAATGTAGCCATTTCGTGCTTCACACTCGATGCTGTTAAAGTTCATATGGGAATTAGTAAGTCAGTACGTCTCTCGCACTCTTAAATATTTTACAATTTTGCAGCAAATGACAGATGAGGGATGGGGTGAACCATTCAAAATCACCAAAGGTAAAACACAAGTAAAGATGCTGGGGTTAAAGCAAATACAACTGTAAAGTATCATTAATACACTGGAAACTACAATGTTTAATGTACTTCTGCTTCGACTTTAGTTTTCAGAGTGAGTCATCCTAAATACATTTTGTGGTCTCAATTTTTTCTACACAACTGAAATGATGCTTGGGCTGAGAAAGCAGTATTTGACATGCACAGAAAATAACTGATTGCTGTGAGAATAGATCTGCTGGGTTTGAAGAGGGGACAAAACACCCTTGCCATGTGACAAATGGGAACAAATAGCCCTGTAGCCTCTCCCCTTTACCCCTGTGCCCCGGGTATATGCCCACTCATCAGTTATTGTCACACCGTCCTTCATCAACCAGCGTGGAAACCATCCTAAATCAGTCAGAGCAGGGGAAATCACTCTAAATACAAACATCCCCCATCCCTCTGCCTGCCTGCCTGCCTGGCCTATGGGGGCCATTTTGTGCTCCTGTGCCCTGGATGCCCACTGACTGATCAGGCATGGGACACATCCTAAATACAAACACCCCCATCTTTCTGTTTCCCTGGTCCACTGGGGACATTTAACCCAGGGCGTCCCAGTGGTGGTGGCTATTTTGTCAGCCAATGCCTCGTCCTTCCACAACCCAGGGGACGAGACTGGAGCACCAAGTACGCGTCCTAACTAAACCCTCGGCTTGTGTCCCACATGGCACCCTATGTCCTAGGGGTCTGGTCAATAGTAGTGCACTATTTAGGGAATAGGGTGCCATTTGGGATGCAACCTCAGGCTCAGTCCCAGTAGTTTTTCCCAGAAAGAATAATAGGATTGCGATCCATTAAGAGAAAACTGGGCATGAATAGCCCTGGATTAGTGGCGGAGGGACTAGTGACACTATGGACGCTATGCAGCCACTAGTACATACGCAGGTTTCACATGACAGATGGGACTCTACAGGGACTGGACTATCCAGAAACAGCAGAGCTCTTCTTGGTACATGAGATGATTTAATAAGAGCAGAGCTGAGTAAATAAACATATACAGAATATTCAACCTAATAGAACATGTTCTATATCTAATAGCTGGATATATTCATTGCCTAATAATTATATAGCAAAATGTTAGAAATGTTATTACAAATGTTAAATATTTACATATTGTATTATGTTACTTTTGTTTCTTACATTGATATATTCCTATATCCTTATAATTAAAATTCCTTGGACACACCTACTCATTCAAGGGTTTTTCTTTATTTTTTTTATTTTTTCTACATTGTAGAACAGTGAAGACATCAAGACTATGAAATAACACTTATGGAATCATGTAGCAAACAAAAAGTGTTCAACAAATCTAAATATATATTTTATATTTTAAATTCTTCAAAGTAGCCACACTTAGCCTTGATGACAGCTTTGCTCATCCCAAAACATCTCAATTTGGTTGAAGCCAGGTGATTGTGGAGACCAGGTCTTCTGATACAGCATTACATCACTCTCCTTGGTAAAATAGCCCTTACACAACCTGAGGTGTGTTTTTCATGTGGAAAAACAAATGATAGTCCCACTAAGCGCAAACCAGATGGGATGGCGTATCACTGCAGAATGCTGTGGTAGCCATGCTGGTTAAGTGTGCCTTGAATTGTAAATAAATCACCAACAGTGCCATCAGCAAAGCACCCCCACACCATCACACCTCCTCCATGCTTCACGGTGGGAACCACGCATGCAGAGAACATCCGTTCACCTACTTAGTGCCTCACAAAGACACGGTGGTTGGAACCAAAAATCTCAAATTTGGACCCAAAGGACAGATTTCCAACAGTCTCATGTCCATTGCTCGTGCTAATTGGCCCAAGCAATTATTTTCTTATTATTGGTGTCTTTTAGTAGAGGTTTCGTTGCAGCAATTCGACCATGAAGGCCTGATTCACGCAGTCTCCTCTGAACAGTTGATGTTGAGATGTCTTACTTGAACTCTTTGAAGCATTTATTTACTGCAATTTCTGAGGCTGGTAACTCTAATGAATTTACCCTCTGCCGCAGAGGTAGGGCTATCTTCTGTTTACCACCCCTACCTTGTCACGACACAACTGATTGACTCAAACGCATTAATGCCAAAAGATGGCGCCGAAGAACATGGCTGACGTTTTACATTCTCCCAACCAATTGTGCTATTTTCTTTGCGTTTTGTGTAACTTGTTTTTTTACTTATTGTGTACACAATGTTGCTGCTACCGTCTCTTATGACCAAAAATAACTTCTGGACATCAGAAAAGCAATTACTCACCGTGGACTGGAAAAACTTGTTCCTTTAACGAGTCCGACGAGCAGGTTATCCTGCTTTCACTGGAACAGGCCCAGATCCACGCCTTTTGCGTGAAGAAAAGACACCAGAAAAGGGGCCGCAAATCGGGCATCCTTTTGAGAATCCGGAGGCGAGCGAGTAACTTCCACTGCCTTCGATTCTTCTTGCTAATGTGCAATCATTGGAAAATACAATCGATGACCTACAATTTGGATTATTCTACCAACGGGACATTAAAAACTGTGACATCTTATATTTCACAGAGACGTGGCTGAATGAAGATACGGACGATATAGAGCTAGCAGGATTTTCCATGCACCGACAGAACAGAGACGCTACCTGTGGTAAGACAAGGGCTGGGGGTGTGTGTCTTTTTGTCAATAACAGCTGGTGAGCGATGTCTAATATTAAAGAAGTCTCGAGGTGTTGCTTGCCTGAGGTAGAGTACCTTATGATAAGCTGTAGACCACACTATCTACCAAGAGAGTTCTCATCTGTATTATTCGTAGCTGTCTATTTACCACCACAAAATGAAGCTGGCACTAAGACCGCTCTCAACCAGCTCTATAAGGCCATAAGCAAAGAAGAAAATACTTACCCAGAAGCGGCTCCTCTAGTGGCCGGGGACTTTAATGCAGGCAAACTTAAATTAGTTTCTCCAAATTTTTACCAGCATGTCACATGTGCAACCAGGGGAAAAAAATCCTATACCACCTTTACTCCACACACAGAGATGCATACAAAGCTCGCCCCCACCTTCCATTTGGCAAATCTGACCATAATTCTATCCTCCTGATTCCTGCTTACAAGCAAAAACTAAAGCAGGAAGTACCAGTGACTCGCTCAATACGGAAGTGGTCAGACGACGTGGATGCTACACAACAGGACTGCTTTGCTAGCACAGACTGGAATATGTTTCGGGATTCATCCAATGTCATTGAGGAATACACCACCTCAGTCATCGGCTTCATCAATAAGTGCATCAATGACGTCGTCCCCACAGTGACTGTGCGTACATATCCCAACCAGAAGTGTGAAGTGTGAACTGAAGTGTGCATGAGAGCACCAGCTATTCTGGATGGCTGTGTGATAATGCTCTCAGTAGCCGATGTGAACAAAATCTTTAAACAGGTCAACTTTCACAAAGCTGCTGGGGCAGACGGATTACCAGGACGTGTACTCAAAGCATGCACGGACCAACTGTCAAGTGTCTTCACTGACATTTTCAACCTCTCCCTGACCGAGTCTGTAATACCTACATGTTTGAAGCAGACCACCATAGTCCCTGTGCCCAACGGAAGCTAAGGTAACCTGCCTAAATGATTACTGCCCCGTGTCACTCACGTCAGTAGCCACAAAGTGCTTTGAAAGGCTGGTCATGGCCTACATCAACACCATCATTCTGGACACCCTAGACCTACTCCAATTCGCATACCGCCCCAACAGATCCACAGATGACGCAATCGCAATCCACACTGCCCTTTCCCACTTGGACAAAAGGAACACCTATATGAGAATGCTATTAATTGACCACAGCTCAGCGTTCAACACCATAGTGCCCACGAAGCTCATCACTAAGCTAAGGACTCTGGTACTAAACACCTCCCTCTGCAACTTGATCCTGGACTTCCTGATGGGCCGCCCCCAGGTGGTAAGAGTAGGCACCAACACGGTTCCTTAGCACTGGGGCCCCCCAGGGGTGTGTACTTAGTCCCATCCTGTATTCCCTGTTTACCCATGACTGCGTGGTCAGGCACGACTCCAACACCATCATTAAGTTTGCTGACAACACAACAGTTGTAGGCCTGATCCCCGACAATGATGAGACAACCTGTAGGGAGGAGGTCAGAGAACTGGCAGTGTGGTGCAAGGACAACAACCTGTCCCTCAATGTGAGCAAGACAAAAGAGCTGATCGTGGACTACAGGCGGGCCCAACAGGCCCCCATTAACATCGACGGTGCTGTAGTGGAGTGGGTCTAGACTTTCAAGAACTATCATTGTCCAAACATAGCAAGACAGTTGTGAAGAGGGCAAGACAAAAACTTTACCCCCTCAGGAGACTGAAAAGATTTGTCATGGGTCGAGTGCATCCTGACCGGTTGCATCAACGCCTGATATGGCAACTGCTTGGCATCTGACCGTAAGGCGCTACAGAGGGTAGTGCGAACAGCCTAGTACATCACTAGGGCCCAGCTCCCTGCCATCTAGGACCTATATAATAGGCGGTGTCAGAGGAAAGCCCATAAAATTGTCAGAGACTCGAGTCACCCAATTTAGACTGTTTTCTCTGCTCCCGCACTGTTAGCGGTACCGGAGCGCCAAGTCTAGGACCAAAAGGCTACTCAACAGCTTCTGCCCCCAAGCCATAAGATTGGTGAACAATTCATAAAATTACCACCGGACAATTTCAATTGACCCCCCTCCCTTTTGTACAGTGCTGCTACTCGCAGTTTGTTTATTATCTATGCATAGTCACTTCGCCCCAACCTCAACTAGCCTGTACCCCCGCACACTGACTCTGTACCTGTACCCCCTGTATATAGCCTTGTTATTGTTATTGTTATTGTTATTGTGTTACTTTTTATTTTAGTCTACTTGGTATGTAAGCATTTCAAGGTAAAGTCTACACTTGTTGTATTCGGCGCATGTGACAAATAAAGTTTGATTTGATTTTGAATGAACTTTAACACAGCACAGCTGTTAAATACATTCCAGGTGACTACCTCATGAAGCTGGTTCAGAGAATGCCAAGACTGTGTGAAGTTGTGATCAAGGCAAAGGGTGGCTACTTTGAAGAATCTCAAATAAAAAAATATATTTAGATTCCTAGAGTCCTGTGTGGCTCAGTCGGTAGAGCATGGCGCTTGCAACGCCAAGCGTCGTGGGTTCGATTCCCACTGGGGCCACCCATATGTAAAAGTAGTGGCCCCAGCCGACTTGTAAGTCGCTTTGGACAAAAGCGTCTGCTAAATGGGATATATTTTATTATATATTATTTGTTTAACACTATTTCATAGTTTTGATGTCTTCACTATTATTTTACAATGTAGAAAATAGTTTTAAAAAATAAAGAAAAACCCTGGAATGAGTAGCTGTGTCCAAACTTTTTACTGCTACTGTATAGGAAAGCTGCCGCAGTCATCCCCCTCTTCAAAGGGGGAGACACCCTGGACCCAAACTGTTACAGACCTATATCCATTCTGCCTTGCCTATCTAAGGTCTTCGAAAGCCAAGTCAACAAACAGGTCACTGACCATCTCGAATCCCACCGTACCTTCTCCGCTATGCAATCTGGTTTCCGAGCCGGTCACGGGTGCACCTCAGCCACACTCAAGGTACTAAACGACATCATAACCGCCATCGATAAAAGACAGTACTGTGCAGCCGTCTTCATCGACCTTGCCAAGGCTTTCGACTCTGTCAATCACCATATTCTTATCGGCAGACTCAGTAGCCTCGGTTTTTCGGATGACTGCCTTGCCTGGTTCACCAATTACTTTGCAGACAGAGTTCAGTGTGTCAAATCGGAGGGCATGCTGTCCGGTCCTCTGGCAGTCTCTATGGGGGTGCCACAGGGTTCAATTCTCGGGCCGACTCTTTTCTCTGTATATATCAATGATGTTGCTCTTGCTGCGGGCGATTCCCTGATCCACCTCTACGCAGATGACACCATTCTATATACTTTCGGCCCGTCATTGGACACTGTGCTATCTAACCTCCAAACGAGCTTCAATGCCATACAACACTCCTTCCGTGGCCTCCAACTGCTCTTAAACGCTAGTAAAACCAAATGCATGCTTTTCAACCGATCGCTGCCTGCTCCCGCATGCCCGACTAGCATCACCACACTGGATGGTTCCGACCTTGAATATGTGGACACCTATAAGTACCTAGGTGTCTGGCTAGACTGCAAACTCTCCTTCCAGACCCATATCAAACATCTCCAATCGAAAATCAAATCAAGAGTCGGCTTTCTATTCCGTAACAAAGCCTCCTTCACTCACGCTGCCAAGCTTACCCTAGTAAAACTGACTATCCTACCGATCCTCGACTTCGGCGATGTCATCTACAAAATTGCTTCCAACACTCTTCTCAGCAAACTGGATGCAGTTTATCACAGTGCCATCCGTTTTGTCACTAAAGCACCTTATACTACCCACCACTGCGACTTGTATGCTCTAGTCGGCTGGCCCTCGCTACATATTCGTCGCAAGACCCACTGGCTCCAGGTCATCTACAAGGCCATGCTAGGTAAAGCTCCGCCTTATCTCAGTTCACTGGTCACGATGGCAACACCCATCCGTAGCACGCGCTCCAGCAGGTGTATCTCACTGATCATCCCTAAAGCCAACACCTCATTCGGCCGCCTTTCGTTCCAGTACTCTGCTGCCTGTGACTGGAACGAATTGCAAAAATCGCTGAAGTTGGAGACCTTTATCTCCCTCACCAACTTCAAACATCAGCTATCTGAGCAGCTAACCGATCGCTGCAGCTGTACATAATCTATTGGTAAATAGCCCACCCATTTTCACCTACCTCATCCCCACAGTTTTTATTTATTTACTTTTCTGCTCTTTTGCACACCAATATCTCTACCTGTACATGATCATCTGATCATTTATCACTCCAGTGTTAATCTGCAATATTGTAATTATTCGCCTACCTCCTCATGCCTTTTGCACACATTGTATATAGACTCCCCTTTTTTTCTACTGTGTTATTGACTTGTTAATTGTTTACTCCATGTGTAACTCTGTGTTGTCTGTTCACACTGCTATGCTTTATCTTGGCCAGGTCGCAGTTGTAAATGAGAACTTGTTCTCAACTAGCCTACCTGGTTAAATAAAGGTGAAAAAATAAATAAATAAATATCTCAATCAATTCACAAAACTTCTGTGAATTTACTAATGACACAAAACTGGGAAATATTCTGGGTGAGGAAGAAATCACAAATGTTCCAGCCAGATATGTATATGATTGCCATAGCTTGAGGGACATCCATGTACATTTTGTTTTTTATTTGTTCATTTTTTCATAATCATATTTGTATTGAATTAAATTTATCAACTAAAGGTTACACAATACAACAGCAGTAGTGTTGTACCTGTATACATGATTATTATAAACTGGATTTCATTATCCTCATTGCATTTACTGAAATGCTGTACCACTATGCAGCTTTGGCAATATCTACAAATTGTATTTCAAGCCAATAAAGCAATGCGAGAGAGAGAGAGAGAGAGAGAGAGAGAGAGAATCACCATGATACTTTTTTCTCTCCTCTCCAATGTTTCCCGCTCCATCAGATCTGAGCTGCTGTACTGCAGCGCTTCGACAATGAGGTAGAACTAATAATAGAGCAGAATAGAGCTCTTACATAACACAGAAACCCAGTGCATTGTGGGATGGATGGCGGGTAGCTGGCCAAACGACTTTTGCTCCTGCCGTGCCACGGGAAAACCCACGCTGGGTATAGTACAGAGATGCTCAACAATTAGGTTAAGACTAATGTGATGCAGTGAAACATACTGTTCACAAAACAGTTCAAAGGACTACATTTTTGAATGGGATGTGTTTGTGAGAGAGAGGAGAAAAGGAGAAATATGAAACAGTTCTACAAAATAATGTTTGAGGATTGTGATCAGTCCTTTGCAACCAGTCCTGCTATTCTCCACACCAGTTCAATAGTTTTCATAATGAACCACTTGGATACAATTCCTTTGATGATACTATATGTAGATGTGAACCCCCTGAGAACAACCAGAACAGCCCTTAAGTACAGTACTTGTTCCAATAATTGCTCTGGTATTTATTTATAAACTAGTGTTTGTTGTTGTTTCCTTCCTCTGTCCCCTAGCTCCTGGCTCAGTCCGGATGTCATTGTCTCGGGGTGGCCGCAGTGGAGGCCGGAGTGAGGACAGATGGTCAAGAGGAACTAGACGCCACCATGAAACTGTTACTCTGGTAAAGTAAAGGTGTGTGGGCAGTAAAGGTGTGTGGGCAGTAAAGGTGTGTGGGCAGTAAAGGTGTGTGGGCAGTAAAGGTGTGTGGGCAGTAAAGGTGTGTGGGCAGTAAAGGTGCGTGGGCAGTAAAGGTGCGTGGGCAGTAAAGGTGCGTGGGCAGTAAAGGTGCGTGGGCAGTAAAGGTGCGTGGGCAGTAAAGGTGCGTGGGCAGTAAAGGTGCGTGGGCAGTAAAGGTGCGTGGGCAGTAAAGGTGCGTGGGCAGTAAAGGTGCGTGGGCAGTAAAGGTGCGTGGGCAGTAAAGGTGCGTGGGCAGTAAAGGTGCGTGGGCAGTAAAGGTGCGTGGGCAGTAAAGGTGTGTGGGCAGGTGTGGCCTGCTTGGCCTGCTGACAGTATACAGGAATGATACACATGCCCATTATTAGCTCCTCTCACTAACATTCCCTACATCTTCCTTTCTCACATGCTGTATATTTATACACGTTCTGTTCACATAACACATGCTATCTAATATAACAATAATATTCACATACTCTTTAGCTGTCTATGCATCTCTTGTTAAGATGCTCCACACTATGTTCTAATGTCATTCCTAAACGACACTGATCTTTTATGACTCAGTTCTCAAGGGAAAAAAACGAATTGAACTTCAAACTCTTCAGATATGAGGGACACTTCTGAAAAGGCTCCTATTATCCCATAAGAAAGTCTGGCTCATTGAACCAGAATTTCTAGACTGTTGTAAGTATGTGCCAGGAAGCAATAGCTCTTCCCACAATCCTCTCTGGGTGGGTAGTTTTATTATATTTGTATCTATTTCTGTCATGGCAAACAACACAGGAGGGAAATGAAAAATTAACCCTTCTGTTTTAGCTGGGTGAGAGAGAGCAACAACAATAATCTGTATGTCAGAGCCCTGAAATAGCCCACACTATGGCAATGGAGGGACTTAAACTAGGAGCTGTTCAGGGGGAGGGTGGGTGGAGATGACTCCTGCAGGGGAGAGGTTGTGGGAATCTGGCCAGGCTTTAACCTGCAATGGCACACCTTTTACAACACACACAGAGAGAGAGCGAGAGAGAGAGAGAGAGAGAGAGAGAGAGAGAGAGAGAGAGAGAGAGAGAGAGAGAGAGAGAGTGCCCCAGGACAACAACACAATTAGACCCAACCAAATCATGAGAAAACAAAAAGATAATTACTTGACACATTGGAAAGATCTAACAAAAAAACAGAGCAAACTAGAATGCTATTTGGCCTTAAACAGAGAGTACACAGTGGCGGAATACCTGACCACTGTGACTGACCCAAACTTAAGGAAATTTTGACTATGTACAGACTCAGTGAGCATAGCCTTGCTATTGAGAAAGGCAGCCGTAGGCAGACATGGCTCTCAAGAGAAGACAGGCTATGTGCTCACTGCCCACAAAATGAGGTGGAAACTGAGCTACACTTCCTAACCTCCTGCCCAATGTATGACCATATTAGAGAGACATAATCCAATTTAGATAAACTCCCATATCTACTGGGTGAAATTCCACAGTGTGCCATCACAGCAGCAAGATTTGTGACCGGTTGCCACAAGAAAAGGGCAACCAGTGAAGAACAAACACCATTGTAAATACAACCCATATTTATGCTTATTTATTTTCCCTTGTGTACTTTAACCATTTGTACATTGTTACAACACTGTATATTATATAATATGACATTTGTAATGTCTTTATTGTTTTGAAACTTCTGTATGTCTAATGTTTACTGTTAATTTGTGTTGTTTATTTCACTTTTGTATATTATCTACCTCACTTGCTTTGGCAATGTTATCACATGCCAATAAAGCCCCTTGAATTGAATTGAATTGAGAGAGACAGACAGAGAGAGAGAGAGAGAGAGAGAGAGAGAGAGAGAGAGAGAGAGAGAGAGAGAGAGAGAGAGAGAGACTGAAGAGATAGAGTTGGGGAGGAGGAGGGTGGTAACAAGGGTGCTTCCTGCCCTGTCCCGGTCACCAAAGGACCCGTCAGCACCTCCTCTCAAGTGTTTCCCTCCTCTGACCATTATCCATTTCCTCCCCATCAACAGCAGTAAATAACCCCTGACTTAATCTATAGACAGACAGTATTTTACACTCACCACTTTCCTTCCTTGCTCTGTAACTCGAGCTGGCTTGACTCTAGCTATCTCATGTTCCCAGTTGTGTGACACTTCCATAGGGTGAACCTTCTAGTTGTAGGATATTTGTAGGAGGTGAATCAGAAATTTGAGGTGTCAGTCTGGAGAATCAGGCCAGCAGGGTTTTCACTCTGTGGTAAACTGACTGATTGTATTATCTGTAGAGCACAGCTTAAAAAATAATGATCTTATTGCTGCAGAGTAAACAAGTGTCATCAACAATTAGTCATAAGCTGTACACACACACGTACATGCACACAGCTGTGTTTTCTGGACATTTCTGGATTGTTTTGGGTTGTAAAAATGATATCACCATTAAAAATCCTATGTTCCCTTACCCCTAAACCTAACCCTTAACCTAAACCAAACCTTTAAGATTAAAATAGAATTGGAACAAATTCAGGACCTGATAAAACCCCTCTTTTCCAAACAGTTTTTGTTTTCCAACCTTTTCAGGACATTAAGGTGAAATGTTAGGACATTGGGGTCCTGATAATGTAGGAAAACAAATACACACACACTCACACACACTCCTTTCCCTCTGCCTCTCGAAGAGACGTCCTTCTCCGCCCTTCTCTGCATAACTGTTTCCCAGAAGTTCATTTAATAAAGGTTCAACTCTGTGGGATGTAGCAAGACTAAAGCACAACATTCCCTCACATGCACATGCACACACAAACACGCATACACACGCACTTGTGACACACGTGCACAAGAAAGACACACAAACACAGTGCTGAAGAGTAAATGACAATAACCATTCAATTGCATATGACACACACACTCACATACATACTGACACACAGACACTCAAACACATACTGACAAACATACTGACACACATACTGACACACATACTGACACACAGACACTCATACACATACTGACACACAGACACTCATACACATACTGACACACAGACACTCATATACATACTGACACAGAGACACTCATATACATACTGACACAGAGACACTCATACACATACTGACACACAGACACTCATACACATACTGACACACAGACACTCATATACATACTGACACACAGCCACTCATACACATACTGACACAGAGACACTCATACACATACTGACACACAGACACTCATACACATACTGACACACAGACACTCATACACATACTGACACACAGCCACTCATACACATACTGACACACAGACACTCACATACATACTGACACACAGACACTCAAACACATACTGACACACAGACACTCATACACATACTGACACACAGACACTCAAACACATACTGACACACAGACACTCATACACATACTGACACACACACACACTCACATACATACTGACACACAGACACTCAAACACATACTGACAAACATACTGACACACATACTGACACACATACTGACACACAGGCACTCATACACATACTGACACACAGACACTCATACACATACTGACACACAGACACTCATATACTTACTGACACACAGACACTCATACACATACTGACACACAGACACTCATACACATACTGACACACAGACACTCATACACATACTGACACACAGACACTCATACACATACTGACACACAGACACTCATACACATACTGACACACAGACACTCATACACATACTGACACACAGACACTCATACACATACTGACACACAGACACTCATATACTTACTGACACACAGACACTCATACACATACTGACACACAGACACTCATACACATACTGACACACAGCCACTCATACACATACTGACACACAGCCACTCATACACATACTGACACACAGACACTCATACACATACTGACACACAGACACTCATACACATACTGACACACATACTGACACACAGACACTCATACACATACTGACACACAGACACTCATACACATACTGACACACAGACACTCATACACTTACTGACACACAGACACTCATATACTTACTGACACACAGACACTCATACACATACTGACACACAGACACTCATACACATACTGACACACAGCCACTCATACACATACTGACACACAGCCACTCATACACATACTGACACACAGACACTCATACACATACTGACACACAGACACTCATACACATACTGACACACATACTGACACACAGACACTCATACACATACTGACACACAGACACTCATACACATACTGACACACAGACACTCATACACATACTGACACACATACTGACACACAGACACTCATACACATACTGACACACAGACACTCATACACATACTGACACACAGACACTCATACACATACTGACACACAGACACTCATACACATACTGACACACAGACACTCATACACATACTGACACACAGACACTCATACACATACTGACACACATACTGACACACAGACACTCATACACATACTGACACACAGCCACTCATACACATACTGACACACAGACACTCATACACATACTGACACACAGCCACTCAAACACATACTGACACACAGACACTCATACACATACTGACACACAGGCACTCATGCACATACTGACACACAGACACTCATACACATACTGACACACATACTGACACACAGACACTCATACACATACTGACACACATACCGACACACAGACACTCATATACATACTGACACACATACTGACACACAGACACTCATACACATACTGACACACATACTGACACACAGACACTCATACACATACTGACACACATACTGACACACATACCGACACACAGGCACTCATACACATACTGACACACATACTAACACACATACCGACACACAGACACTCATACACATACTGACACACATACTGACACACAGACACTCATACACATACTGACACACAGACACTCATACACATACTGACACACAGACACTCATACACATACTGACACACAGACACTCATACACATACTGACACACAGACACTCATACACATACTGACACACAGACACTCATACACTTACTGACACACAGACACTCATATACATACTGACACACAGACACTCATACACATACTGACACACAGACACTCATACACATACTGACACACAGACACTCATACACATACTGACACACAGACACTCATACACATACTGACACACAGACACTCATACACATACTGACACACAGACACTCATACACATACTGACACACAGACACTCATATACTTACTGACACACAGACACTCATACACATACTGACACACAGACACTCATACACATACTGACACACAGCCACTCATACACATACTGACACACAGCCACTCATACACATACTGACACACAGACACTCATACACATACTGACACACAGACACTCATACACATACTGACACACAGACACTCATACACATACTGACACACATACTGACACACAGACACTCATACACATACTGACACACATACCGACACACAGACACTCATATACATACTGACACACATACTGACACACAGACACTCATACACATACTGACACACATACTGACACACAGACACTCATACACATACTGACACACATACTGACACACATACCGACACACAGGCACTCATACACATACTGACACACATACTAACACACATACCGACACACAGACACTCATACACATACTGACACACATACTGACACACAGACACTCATACACATACTGACACACATACTGACACACATACCGACACACATACCGACACACAGACACTCATACACATACTGACACACATACCGACACACAGACACTCATACACATACTGACACACATACTGACACACATACTGACACACAGGCACTCATACACATACTGACACACATACCGACACACAGACACTCATACACATACTGACACACATACTGACACAGAGACACTCATACACATACTGACGCACATACTGACACACATACCGACACACAGACACTCATACACATACTGACACACATACTGACACACAGACACTCATACACATACTGACACACATACTGACACACATACTGACATACAGACACTCATATACATACTGACACACATACTGACACACAGACACTCATACACATACTGACACATACTGACACACAGACCCTCATACACATACTGACACACATACCGACACACAGACACTCATACACATACTGACACACAGACACTCATATACTTACTGACACACAGACACTCATACACATACTGACACACAGCCACTCATACACATACTGACACACAGACACTCATACACATACTGACACACAGATACTCATATACTTACTGACACACAGACACTCATACACATACTGACACACAGGCACTCATACACTTACTGACACACAGACACTCATACACATACTGACACACAGGCACTCATACACATACTGACACACAGGCACTCATACACATACTGACACACAGGCACTCATACACATACTGACACACAGACACTCATACACATACTGACACACATACACTCATACACATACTGACACACAGGCACTCATACACATACTGACACACATACTGACACACATACCGACACACAGACACTCATATACATACTGACACACATACTGACACACAGACACTCATACACATACTGACACATACTGACACACAGACACTCATACACATACTGACACACATACTGACACACAGACACTCATACACATACTGACACACATACTGACACACAGACACTCATACACATACTGACACACATACCGACACACAGACACTCATACACATACTGACACACAGACACTCATATACTTACTGACACATAGACACTCATACACATACTGATACACAGCCACTCATACACAAACTGACACACAGACACTCATATACTTACTGACACACAGACACTCATACACATACTGACACACAGACACTCATATACTTACTGACACACAGACACTCATACACATACTGACACACAGACACTCATATACTTACTGACACACAGACACTCATACACATACTGATACACAGACACTCATACACATACTGACACACAGACACTCATACACATACTGACACACAGGCACTCATACACATACTGCCACACAGGCACTCATACACATACTGACACAGACACTCATACACATACTGACACACAGACACTCATACACATACTGACACACAGACACTCATACACATACTGACACACAGACACTCATACACATACTGACACACAGACACTCATACACTTACTGACACACAGACACTCATACACATACTGACACACAGACACTCATATACATACTGACACACAGACACTCATACACATACTGACACACAGACACTCATACACATACTGACACACAGACACTCATACACATACTGACACACAGACACTCATACACATACTGACACACAGACACTCATACACATACTGACACACAGGCACTCATACACATACTGACACACAGACACTCATACACATACTGACACACAGGCACTCATACACATACTGACACACAGACACTCATACACATACTGACACACAGACACTCATACACATACTGACACACAGACACTCATACACATACTGACACACAGACACATACACATACTGACACACAGACACTCATACACATACTGACACACAGACACTCATACGCATACTGACACATACTGACACACAGACCCTCATACACATACTGACACACATACCGACACACAGACACTCATACACATACTGACACACAGACACTCATATACTTACTGACACACAGACACTCATACACATACTGACACACAGCCACTCATACACATACTGACACACAGACACTCATACACATACTGACACACAGATACTCATATACTTACTGACACACAGACACTCATACACATACTGACACACAGGCACTCATACACTTACTGACACACAGACACTCATACACATACTGACACACAGGCACTCATACACATACTGACACACAGGCACTCTACACACACTGACACACAGGCACTCATACACATACTGACACACAGACACTCATACACATACTGACACACATACACTCATACACATACTGACACACAGGCACTCATACACATACTGACACACATACCGACACACAGACACTCATATACATACTGACACACATACTGACACACAGACACTCATACACATACTGACACATACTGACACACAGACACTCATACACATACTGACACACATACTGACACACAGACACTCATACACATACTGACACACATACTGACACACAGACACTCATACACATACTGACACACATACCGACACACAGACACTCATACACATACTGACACACAGACACTCATATACTTACTGACACATAGACACTCATACACATACTGATACACAGCCACTCATACACAAACTGACACACAGACACTCATACACATACTGACACACAGACACTCATATACTTACTGACACACAGACACTCATACACATACTGACACACAGACACTCATATACTTACTGACACACAGACACTCATACACATACTGACACACAGACACTCATACACATACTGACACACAGACACTCATACACATACTGACACACAGACACTCATACACATACTGACACACAGACACTCATACACATACTAACACACAGACACTCATACACATACTGACACACAGGCACTCATACACATACTGACACACAGGCACTCATACACATACTGACACACAGGCACTCATACACATACTGACACAGACACTCATACACATACTGACACACAGACACTCATACACATACTGACACACAGACACTCATACACATACTGACACACAGACACTCATACACATACTGACACACAGACACTCATACACTTACTGACACACAGACACTCATACACATACTGACACACAGACACTCATACACATACTGACACACAGACACTCATACACATACTGACACACAGACACTCATATACATACTGACACACAGACACTCATACACATACTGACACACAGACACTCATATACTTACTGACACACAGACACTCATACACATACTGACACACAGCCACTCATACACATACTGACACACAGACACTCATACACATACTGACACACAGGCACTCATACACATACTGACACACAGACACTCATACACATACTGACACACAGGCACTCATACACATACTGACACACAGGCACTCATACACATACTGACACACAGGCACTCATACACATACTGACACACAGACACTCATACACATACTGACACACAGACACTCATACACATACTGACACACAGACACTCATACACATACTGACACACAGACACTCATACACATACTGACACACAGACACTCATACACATACTGACACACAGGCACTCATACACATACTGACACACAGGCACTCATACACATACTGACACACAGACACTCATACACATACTGACACACAGACACTCATACACATACTGACACACAGACACTCATATACTTACTGACACACAGACACTCATACACATACTGACACACAGACACTCATACACATACTGACACACAGACACTCATATACTTACTGACACACAGACACTCATACACACACTGACACACAGACACTCATACATACTGACACACTGACACTCATACACTCATACACATACTGACACACAGCCACTCATACACATACTGACACACACAAACTGACACACATACTGACACACAGGCACTCATATACATACTGACACACAGGCACTCATACACATACTGACACACAGACACTCATACACATACTGACACACAGACACTCATACACATACTGACACACAGACACTCATACACATACTGACACACAGACACTCATATACATACTGACACACAGACACTCATACACATACTGACACACAGACACTCATACACATACTGACACACAGCCACTCATACACTTACTGACACACAGACACTCATGACACACAGACACTCATACACATACTGACACACAGGCACTCATACACATACTGACACACAGACACTCATACACATACTAACACACAGACACTCATACACATACTGACACACAGGCACTCATACACATACTGACACACAGGCACTCATACACATACTGACACACAGGCACTCATACACATACTGACACACAGACACTCATACACATACTGACACACAGACACTCATACACATACTGACACACAGACACTCATACACATACTGACACACAGACACTCATACACATACTGACACACAGACACTCATACACATACTGACACACAGACACTCATACACATACTGACACACAGACACTCATACACATACTGACACACAGGCACTCATACACATACTGACACACAGCCACTCAAACACATACTGACACACAGACACTCATACACATACTGACACACAGACACTCATACACATACTGACACACAGGCACTCATACACATACTGACACACAGGCACTCATACACATACTGACACACAGACACTCATACACATACTGACACACAGACACTCATACACATACTGACACACAGACACTCATATACTTACTGACACACAGACACTCATACACATACTGACACACAGACACTCATACACATACTGACACACAGACACTCATATACTTACTGACACACAGACACTCATACACATACTGACACACAGACACTCATACACATAATGACACACAGACACTCATGCACATACTGACACACAGACACTCATACACATACTGACACACAGACACTCATACACATACTGACACACAGACACTCATACACATACTGACACACAGACACTCATACACATACTGACACAGAGACACTCATACACATACTGACACACAGACACTCATACACATACTGACACACAGACACTCATACACATACTGACACACAGACACTCATACACATACTGACACACAGACACTCATATACATACTGACACACAGACACTCATACACATACTGACACACAGACACTCATACACATACTGACACACAGACACTCATACACATACTGACACACAGACACTCATATACATACTGACACACAGACACTCATACACATACTGACACACAGACACTCATACACATACTGACACACATACACTCATACACATACTGACACACAGACACTCATACACATACTGACACACAGACACTCATACACATACTGACACACAGACACTCATACACATACTGACACACAGACACTCATACACATACTGACACACAGACACTCATACACATACTGACACACAGACACTCATACACATACTGACACACAGACACTCATACACATACTGACACACAGACACTCATACACATACTAACACACAGACACTCATACACATACTGACACACAGACACTCATACACATACTGACACACAGACACTCATACACTTACTGACACACAGACACTCATACACATACTGACACACAGGCACTCATACACATACTGACACACAGACACTCATACACATACTGACACACAGACACTCATACACATACTGACACACAGACACTCATATACATACTGACACACAGACACTCATACACTTACTGACACACACACACTCATACACATACTGACACACAGACACTCATACACATACTGACACACAGACACTCATACACATACTGACACACAGACACTCATACACATACTGACACACAGACACTCATACACATACTGACACACAGACACTCATACACATACTGACACACAGGCACTCATATACATACTGACACACAGACACTCATACACATACTGACACACATGCACTCATACACATACTGACACACAGACACTCATACACATACTGACACACAGACACTCATACACATACTGACACACAGACACTCATACACATACTGACACACAGACACTCTTACACATACTGACACACAGACACTCATACACATACTGACACACAGACACTCATACACTTACTGACACACAGACACTCATACACATACTGACACACAGGCACTCATACACATACTGACACACAGACACTCATACACATACTGACACACAGACACTCATACACATACTGACACACAGACACTCATATACATACTGACACACAGACACTCATACACTTACTGACACACAGACACTCATACACATACTGACACACAGACACTCATACACATACTGACACACAGACACTCATACACATACTGACACACAGACACTCATACACATACTGACACACAGACACTCATACACATACTGACACACAGACACTCATACACATACTGACACACAGGCACTCATATACATACTGACACACAGACACTCATACACATACTGACACACAGGCACTCATATACATACTGACACACAGACACTCATACACATACTGACACACAGGCACTCATACACATACTGACACACAGACACTCATACACATACTAGCTTACACACAGACACTCGTACACATACTGACACACAGACACTCATGCAAAACAAAAAGTCGTAAAACCCAGTGCTGTGAGCGTTGTGCAAATAGCAAGCAAGGCAGATCGTTTAAAGGTAAGTCATGACCTGACAGCTTAAAAGCACTGTTAATCAGTGTGCCTGAGGCAAACAAATATTGCTTGACATTTGATGATATCGATTTTTCATTGACCTGAAAAGGGACAGGAATGCCAGACTGTAATTAGGCTAGTAGTAGGAGTAGTAGTAGGAGCCATGACAGTTCACTGTTGCAGTGTTCAGGAGTCAGAAATGCAGATGGGGCAACACCAATGATAAGATGCAATGGACATAGTCTCATGTCAGATGACGTCACATTGAGTGTGTGAACAGGAGTTGTTAGCATCCTCGCCTTTTGTTTCATATGGATTGATTTGAGACTGGTTCAGAGACTTAGTCAGATCATTTTCATTTTCATTTAAGATTTCATAAATACTGATTCTACCATCACAAAACACCTTAGCTAAATGTAGAATTAGGTAATGAATACTTTCTCATTAAAAACCGTTCATATTAGCTACAGGTTTATAGTTTTTTTGGTGAGATTAACTCGGACACTTTTTTGACTGAGGATGAAAGAGGTTTCAGTGGACGATGGCACCTTTGTGACAATTTTGAATGTTAGGACAGGATATTGTATGAGTGTTTGCGAGTTATCAGGCAGATCAGTGTAGACGGCTATCTGACATGAGACAATGATGTTATGGAACTTCACAAGTCACAAAACAGATTATTTGAGAATGAAATTAAAGAATGAAATGTCTTCATGTCTCAGTTAACTGGTCAATTACCAAAGTTATTGCCAAAACACATTCACACCATAGTCCACAAAACAACAACAAAAGCTACGCAATATGACATTGCGTGAGATGCATTCATATACACACTGTTTGTGTGTATGCATCTGAGAGGAGACAGGAGGGGACATGGTTGTCACTCAGTAATCTCTTGAGAGAGAGAGAGAGAGAGAGAGAGAGAGGCTGGGGCGTTGGCCACGGAGGGAGCGTGTTTAGGTGGTCAGGTGAGAGGCCGGGGGGGAGGGTGACAACGTGAGAGCGTATTGTACAGTATGTTACAGTACGGTAGTGCTGAAGGGCAGGTCATAGAGGCTCAACTGTTGCTAAGGCAGCAAGCAGTTGAGCCCGGTGAAGGCTGCCTGGAGGGCAGTTAAAGATTAATGATATGAGTCACACAGCTGGCAGCAGCCTCCTTGCTTGCTCTCTCTCTCTCTCTCTCTCTCTCTCTCTCTCTCTCTCTCTCTCTCTCTCGCCCTCTCTCTCTCTCTCCTATTCACTTACTCTTTCTCCCTTCTCTCGAGCTTACTCTCTCTTCCTCTCTCTAGCTTACTCTCTTTCTCTCTCTCTCTCTCTCTCTCTCTCTCTCCTATTCACTTACTCTTTCTCCCTTCTCTCTAGCTTACTCTCTCTTCCTCTCTCTAGCTTACTCTCTCTCCCTTCTCTCTAGCTTACTCTCTCTCTCTCTCTCTCTAGCTTTCTCTGTCTTTCCCTCTCTCCACCCCTCTCTCATTTCTCTCTCAGTCTCTGGCTTCCCCTCTCTCTCCAGCTTTCTCTGTCTTTCCCTCTCTCCACCCCTCTCTCATTCCTCTCTCAGTCTCTGGCTTCACCTCTCTCTCCAGCTTTCTCTGTCTTTCCCTCTCTCCACCCCTTTCTCATTTCTCTCTGTCTCTTTCTGCCTCTCTCTCTGGTTCAGTGGAGCCGAGGGTCTCCATGGAAACAGGATTCAAACTAGTTCAGTCAGGAACGAGAAGCACAGATGCGGGGTGGTTAAGGAAGAGAGAGATAGAGGATGAATGAAAGAGGAAGAGCGAGGAGGAAGAGTGAGAGTGCCATAGACAGGAAGTGATGTAACAAATAGAGGACAAAGAATCTGCCTTTTCACTGTAAGGAATCTGCCATCATCATCATCATCATCATCATCATCATCATCATCATCATCATCATCCTCACTGCCATCGTCATCATCATCATCACTACCATCGTCATCATCATCATAAATGCCATTATTATCATCATCATCCTCACTGCCATCATCATCATCACTGCCATTATCATCATCATCATCCTTAATACCATCATCATCCTCCTCACTGCCATCGTCATCATAACCACTACCATCATCATCATCCTCACTGCCATCATCATCATCATCATCATAACCACTACCATCATCATCATCCTCACTGCCATCTTCATCATCATCATCACTGCCATTATCATCATCCTTAATACCACCATCATCATCATCATCATCATCCTCTCTGTCATCATCATCATCATCATAATCACTCCCATCATCATCATTCTCACTACCATCGTCCTCACTACCATATGTCTGTCTGCTTACACACAGGGCATGTTTTGGGACAGTAATAATGAGGCCAGAGAAGACTGTAGGCACAAGAGAAAGAGAGATGGACAGATAGAGGGGGTGCGGGGCAGTTAAATAAGGGGAGAGGGAGCTTCTGTTTCCCTCTCTCCTTCCTTCCCTCCTCTCCTCCCCTCTTTCCTTTCCTCTTCTCTTCTCCCCTCCTCTCCTCTTTCCTCCTCTCCCCTTCTCTCCTCTCTCTCCTATTTCCTCCCCTTCTCTATCTTTCCCTCCCCTCCTCTCCTCTTTCCTCCTCTCCCCTTCTCTCCTCTTTCCCTCCCGCCTCTATCTTTCCCTCTCCTCCCCTCCTCTCCCTTCCCCTCTTATCCTCTCCTCTCCTCCTCTCAGCAGAGTGAAACAGACCCGCTAGCCCAGCATCCAGCAGCCCAGCCTCTGAGGAAGTGTTCAGTGTTCTAGGTTAATTCATGGCATCCGAAAACAGCTGCTTGTCACCGACCTTGGCCAGTGTGCGCCAGGTCCTGCAAGCACAGCTCGTCCCCAATGTGTGTGTGTGTGTGTGTGTGTTAGCGGCTCGGCGCAGCTCGTACCCAATGTCCTCTGGTTCAAGAGGCAAGAGGCGTCACTACAGAGAGGCGTCACTACAGTCCCGGGTTCAAATCCAGGCTGTATCACATCCGGACGTGATTGGGAGTCCCATAGGGCACACAATTGGCCCAGCGTTGTCCAGGTTTGACCGGGGTAGGCCGTCATTGTAAATAGTCATTTGTTCTTAACTGACTTAAATAAAGGTAAAAATTAAAAAGTAAATAAAAAAGAGCTGACATTCTACTGGTCGCTGGCTGGTGAAATTGTAACAGTATGAACACTTACAAAATGACACTCAAACTGTTTAGTGATCCCTCCCAGTCTCTCACAGACAAACTTCAACAGAAAGTGCAGGCCAACTCGTCCCATATGGCAAGCCTGGGCCACGGAGCAGAGGGAAGGGAATACAACACTTCCCGAAGTGTGGAAATGACAGTGTTTGGCATACAACTACGAGGCTTATGTGGACAAGAAATGGCAGACCAATTAGACACAATGGATCCTTTGACACCCATTGAACCACATTACACTAAATCCTAATGGCTGAAATCAAGAACATTATATAGTGGTATGAAGAGGCCAGAACTGGTCCCACTTCCCAACTTAGGCCTTTTCCCACTACTGAGCCGAGGCAAGCCAAGCTGAACCAAACTGTACTGAGCTGGCCTGGTTATGCATCCACATTAGTTACTGGAACTGTTCTGAAAAGGACACGATCAGGATAGTGTGAAAAGGGTACATCACACTGGTGTTGCTTAGGGCGAGTTTAGTTGACTCACCCTGAACACAGAATTTGAGCTCCTTTATATCGGTGACGGTACTGGTGGGCATCCTGTCTGGAACCTTCTTGCTCATGCGGCTGTAGTTCCTCCTCTTCTTGGTCTCGCCCCACAGGTTGGAGCCGCCATGCATGCTGGGTATGTTGAGGACGGCGATGCCTTCCAACGACGTGCTGCTGAGGTCCAGGATGATACCATCACACTGAGGGAGAAAGAGAGAGGGGGAGTGATGGAGGATAGTAGAGTGAGGGAGAGAGGGGGAGGGAAGGAGAGAAAGAGAGAAATAAATAAATAGAGGAGGAGAGGGAGATAAAGAGAGAGAGAGGGGGAGAACGAGAGAAAGAGAGAGGGAGAGATACAGAGAGAGGTAGAAAGAGTGAAAGAGACAGAGGGGAGGGGAGATGAGAGAGAGAGATCATGAACAAATACTTGAAACAATGGCTGAGACAGAACTGTGGACCCTAATAGATAGCCTAGAGTGTCTTCAAGGAGGCTTCGCAGCGCTGCTACTTGCTAATTACAGGTGCAGCGGTTAAAGACACTGCATCTCAGTGCTAGAGGCGTCACTACAGACAACCTGGTTCGAATCCAGGCTGTATCCCAACCGGCCGTGATTGGGAGTCCCATAAGGCGGCGCACAATTGGCCCAGCGTCGTCCGGGTTTGGCCGGTTTAGGCCGTCATTGTAAATAAGAATTTGATCTTAATTGACTACCGAGTTAATTTTAAAAACAGTGTCAAAAAGGGCTCCTCTTCAAAAGGTACTGAGAGATAATTGTCTTTTCTGCACATCCATTCAAGGCAAGAACTATAGAGATTACATCCTTGTGTTTTCATTGAAGCTATGCTAATGAATGGTGTCACCTGACAGTATGTTTCATGTGAACCACAGACAGTATAAAGCTATCTGATACAGATTGAAAATCAAAGGGGCCTTCCACTGTGATGGAGAA